>NC_133775.1:55647719-55831868 GCF_003597395.2 Chelonoidis abingdonii | reverse complement strand
CCCCCCCCCCCCCCCCAAAGAGTCTTCATTGCCCGCTGGGACATGCCTGGGTCCCTCAGGTTCAAACTCTGCAAGGACTGCGGAAAATTCATGTCCAGGAGTGACCCGCACTCTGCGTGTTTGAAGTGCCTTGGAGAGAGCCACCAAAAGGACCGGTGCTCTATCTGTAGAGGCTTCCGCCCGCGAACTCTTAAGGACAGGGCTCAAAGACTTAGAGTTCTCCTGATGAAGGCGGCACTGCGACCACCCTCGGACCCAGAAACGGCCGAGGCGGGGCCCAGCACGTCGTCCTCGGTGCACAGTGCCCCGGCACCGGCATCAGGACTTAGGGCCCAGCCCAGGTCGTCCAAAACCCTGCACCGGACGGAGTCGGGTCATAGGAAAATGGCCTCAGTGCGGCACTGCTCACCTTCGCCAGTGCCCGCCAAGAGAAAGAAGCCGGTGAGGGATCGGTCTCCCCACCAGGATCCGAGGCCGACTCCGTCCGCGGGGCTAAGCGGACAGGCTGGGCTACAGCCCTCGGCAGTTCCATCGACTCCTGCACCTCAGAGAGGGCAGTCGAGTCCAGACCAGGTTAATTCCCTGGATCTCAGCAGAGACATATGCCCCCCGTCGACGCCGGAGGCGTTCGAGGCGACCTCAGACCTGATGGGTCTCCCAGCACCGGCCTCCCCGCCTGGTAGGGCGTTGCCTACTGTGGTCCGCCCACCAGTACAATCTAGAGGCAAGCCGGCCATGCTGTTGCCTCCCTCCTGGCACCGCGCTGTGAAGGCGGCACCGGACCAGATGAGAGGCTCCCAGTCGCCTCAGCACCGCTCTCCTTCGGCACCGGGAGCTGCTTCCCCCAGGTCCTCATACTCAGAGACCTCAGACTCAGAGGCAGACTCCTATTGCTCCATCAGGTTGCGGAGCAGGAGATCGGTGTTGGGGGCGAGCCACCAACGTTACCCACAGTGATAGCAACAATGGCAACCGCCCTCACAGTGGCCGTTTTGGACTCCCTGGGCCTACTATCAGTTGGTAGGTTAGGCGTTTGGTCCTCGATTGCGGTCGGCCTCGGTGTCCTCGACGTCGGTGGCCCCAGCGCAGCTGCCTCCCCCACCGTCGCCGGGCAGGGGCGTGCCATTGTCAAGTTCAGCACCCCCTAGCTGGGTAGCAGCATGGACAGCGGCTTCAGTTCGGGCTCCGCCGGCACCACATGATACGCCAAGCTGCTCACTGGCGACCCCGGTACCGGTGGCATTGCTGCATTTAGACTCGGAACCTGCACTGCAACCTCAGTACCATGTGCTGCAAGACCCTGAGGGGCCGCATGCACCGGAGAAAGGGCCGCTCCGTGTAATCTCCTCATCGTCCTCCCGGACGAGGCAGTCTCGGGCACGGCTGTGGCACCGGCCCTAGAGGACGCTCGAATCTGCCAACAGATGCTTTGGCGAGCTGCACAGAGCCTAGCAATCCAAGCGGAGGAAATCGAGGTGGACACGGACCCTGTAGTGGACATCCGGGCTCCCTCAGGGCCATCCAGGGTGGCCCTCCTGCTGATAAAGACTGTAGCGGATACGTCCCGCACCTTATGGCAAACACCAGCTTCACTGGCCCCTACTGCCAAGAGGACGGAGTGGCGCTACTTTGTCCCCTCTAAAGGGCACGAACACCTGTACATCCACCCCCCCCAGACTCTCTAGTAGTAGATGCGGCTAACCAGCGGGAGCGTCAAGGGTTTCAGGGGTCAACAACAAAGAACAGAGATGCAAAAAGACTTGAGCTCTTTGGCAGGAAGGTGTACTCCATGGGGGGACTCCAACTCCACATTGCCAATCAACAGGCAATAGTAAGCCAGTATGGCCACAACACATGTTCGGCCATGTCAAAGTTTGCAGAGCTCCTTCCCTAGGACTCGAGATCAGAGTTTTCAGCCCTAGTGGAGTAGGGCAAACTGATCTCTTGAGCCTCCCTCCAGGCCGCCTTAGATGCGGCGGACTCAGCCTCGTGCACCCTGGCCACAGGCCTGGTCATGCGGCTTGGCGCCTGTCTCCAGGTCTCGGGCCTGCCCTATGAGGTCCAGCAGACAATTCAAGACCTTCCCTTCGAAGGGCAGGTGCCGTTTTCAGAGAAAACGGACAAACCTCTCCATAGTCTAAAGGACTCGAGGGCCATGCTTCGCTCGCTGGGCTTGCATACCCCCGCGACCCAGCGCAGACAATTTAGACCGCAGGTGGCCCCTCTCCCATACCAGCCACAGGCTTGCCAGGAGCTGGGGTGCAGGTGGGGCAGAAATGTCAGGAGGCGTCACCGGCGTCACCCCTCTGGCCAGGCATCTGGCCAATCGAGACCACCATCTGGGCCTAGACCCCCTATTTGATGGTACAGTCGAGGGCGACCTACTAATCGAGACTCTGGATCCTTCCACCCCTACCTGTGGGTCACGTCTGTCTCACTTCTACTGTGCCTGGTCCCGAATTACGTCAGACAAATGAGTGCTCCGCATAGTAGAGAGGGGATATTCTATCCAGTTCTCCTCCCTCTCGCCCTACCAAACCCCCTCCCTGTCCCTCTTCAGGGACCCTTCTCATGAGCAACTTCTAGTTCAAGAAATGAAGTCCCTCACCGAGGCAAGGCCGGTGGAGGAAGTCGCTCGGGAGCTCAGGGGCAAAGGCTTCTACTCCCGGTATTTCCTTATACCAAAGGCAAAAGGGGGCCTGAGACCCATCCTAGACTTGCGGCGGCCGAACAAGTTTGTGAGAGAACTCAAGTTCCGCATGGTCTCCCTGTCCTTGATCATCCCCTCCCTGGATCCAGGAGATTGGTATGCTGCCCTCGACTTGAATGATGCCTATTTCCACATCGCCATAATTCCACGGCACCGTCTGTACCTCAGGTTCGTCGTGGCCGACGTCCATCTGCAGTTCACAGTGCTCCCGTTTGGCCTGTCAGCTGCTCCTAGGGTCTTCACAAAGTGCATGGCGGTTGTGGCGGCCATCCTGCGCAGGTGGGGCATCCAGGTATTCCCCTACCTGGACGACTAGCTCATAAAGGGCCACTCCAAGGAGCAGGTAGAGACCCAGGTGCTGTTCATCAGGCGAACCTTTCTCGATCTTAGCCTCCTCTTGAACGAAGCCAAATCCACCTCGTCTCCGACGCAACAAATAGAGTTCATAGGAGCGGTTCTGGACTCCACGCACGCCAAAGCGTATCTGCTGGAGTCCAGGTTCCGTGCAATTTCCGAGCTCATCCTCGGACTGCACCGCACCCCGGTTACCACAGCTCGAGTTTGCCTCCGGCTGTTGGGCCACATGGCGACATGCACCTATGTGGTGGTCCATACCAGACTCCGGCTTCGCCCGCTGCAGTCCTGGTTGGCGACAGTTTATCACCCGATCAGGGACCCCCCTGGACTCAGTGGTGTTCGTTCCCCACTTGGTGCTGCGCTCGCTGCAGTGGTGGCTCAACCCGTGGGAAGTCTGCATGAGTGTTCCCTTTGCTGCCCCGAAGCCCTCCCTCTCCCTGGTGACAGATGCCTTGGGTCGAGGTTGGGGAGCGTACCTGGGAGACCTCAGAACGCAGGGCTTGTGGTCACCGGAGGACCTCAAGTTGCATATCAATGTCAGGAAGCTGAGAGCGGTTCGCCTGACATGTTTTACCTTCTGGTCTCACCTGGCCGGCAGGTGTGTTTCAGTCCTTTCGGACAACACGTCGGTAGTCTTTTATATCAACAAACGGGGGTGCACGCTCCTCTCCCCTCTGCAGGGAAGCCCTCGCGCTGTGGGATTTCTGCGTTCACAATGCCACTCACCTGACGGCGTTCTATCTTCCGGAGGAGCAAAACAGTTTGGCGGACACCCTCAGCCGCTCGTTCCAGGGTCACGAGTGGTCCCTCCGATAGGACATGGTGCGCTCAATTTTCCAGCTCTGGGGCTTTCCCCGGTTAGACCTGTTTGCTTCAAGGGAA
The DNA here is from genome assembly GCF_003597395.2 of Chelonoidis abingdonii. Taxonomy (NCBI): domain Eukaryota; kingdom Metazoa; phylum Chordata; order Testudines; family Testudinidae; genus Chelonoidis; species Chelonoidis abingdonii. The sequence goes on along the minus strand of NC_133775.1, from coordinate 55,827,919 downwards.
AACAAGAAGTGCCAACGGTTATGCTCCCTCCTGGGCTGCACTCAGGGGTGTCTGTCGGACGCCTTCCTTCAGCCATGGGAGGACAGTCTGCTCTATGCCTTTCCTCCGATCCCCCTGATACACAGGGTGCTTTTAAAGATTCACAGGGATCACGCCAGGGTAATACTGATAGCTCCGACGTGGCCACGCCAGCATTGGTACACGTCACTCTTGCACATGTCACTTCAGGCGCCCCTGATGCTGCCCCTACTCCCGGACCTGATCACACAGGAGCGGGGCTCCCTTCGCCATCCGAACCTCGAGTCCCTTCACCTCACAGGATGCTCCATGTCTGAACCCGGTGGAGTTGCAGTGCTCCCAGCAGGTCAGGCAGGTACTGCTGGGTAGCAGGAAACCATCAGCTAGGGCCACCTACCTGGCTAAATGGAAGCGCTTCTCCATCTGGTCGGGTCAGTGGGGTCACGACCCGCTGGGGGTTCCAATCCGCGCTGTCCTTGACTGTTTGCTTCACCTAAGACAACTGGGCCTCTCCCTTTCCTCCATTCGCGTACACATGGCGGCGTATCCTCTCTTCATCCGGGAGAGGGGGATGCCTCAGTGTTTGCGAACCCACTGGTTGGGCGTTTCCTCAAGGGTATGGACAGGCTCTTCTCGCATGTGCATCAGCCGACCCCTGCTTGGGACCTGAATCTGGTCTTCTCCGTCCTCTCGAGGCCTCCCTTTGAGCGTCTGACCTCGTGCTCCCTGCTGTACCTTCATACAAGACCACCTTTCTGGTGGCCATCACCTCGGCCCGACGAGTGTCGGAGCTTCGAGCGTTAACATCTGAGCCCCCGTACACAGTCTTCTGCAAGGACAAGGTCCAACTTAGACCTCATCCGGCTTTCCTACCCAAGGTCATTTCACAGTTCCACATGGGCCAAGATATCTTTCTCCCGGTGTTTTACCCGAACCCACATGCCTCCAGCGAAGAGCGGAGGCTACACTCCCTGGATGTCCGCAGGGCCTTGGCTTTTTACATGGAGCGTACCAAGCCGTTCAGACGCTCGACTCAGCTCTTCGTCACAGTAGCAGAAAAGATGAAGGGGCTCCCGGTCTCCTCTCAGCGAATCTCTTCGTGGATCGTGACCTGCGTCGGGGAATGCTACCGTATTGCGAAGACCCCTGTTCCCCTGGTCATGGGCCACACTCCACTAAGGCACAGGCCTCCTCTGCGGCGTTCCTGGCTCAGGTTCCGGCTCAGGAGATTTGTAGAGCAGCCACGTGGCCCTCCATCCACACGTTCTCGTCTCACTATGCCATCACGCACCAGGCTAGGGATGATGCAGCCTTCGGTCGCACAGTACTCCAGTCAGCAGTGGTCTCCGACCCCACTTCCTAAGGTTAGGCTTGTGAGTCTCCTACTTGGAATGGACATGAACAACTACTCGAAGAAGAAAAAACAGTTACCCACCTTTTAGTAACTGTTGTTCTTCGAGATGTGTTGTTCATGTTCATTCCAACACCCACCCTCCTGTCCCTCTGTTGGAGTGCCGGCAAGAAGGAACTGAGGGAGTGGAGGGTCGGCAGGCCCCTTTATAGGGTGCCGTGGTGGCGCCACTCTAGGGGGCGCCCAAGCTGACCCTGTGGACGCTGCTGGGGGAAAATCTTCTGGCTGGCGTGCACGCGGCGCATGCACATCTACTTGGAATGGACATGAACAACACATCTCGAAGAACAACAGTTAGTTACTAAAAGGTGGGTAACCGTTTTTTTTTAGTCCTTCATGGCATCCTAGTTCAGCATAAGTTATTTTACACTAACAAAGATTTGTGTGCCATTCTTCCTCAGGAGGACCCAAAGAAATATGCCCGAGTGTCTCATGGTTCTTAATGAACACAATACTGACGTAGCTCTGAACTCCATTACCATGAAGCAGAAGATTGCTTAGCTCCTGGAAACAGGGTGCAGAATGATATCTGAAGGCTGAGTCTTGTGCTTATCAGTAGAAATACTTCACAGAATTGCTAGAAACTCCCATCCGAACTCCACCAGTATCACTGACAGATCCCTAACAAGGGGTGTGTTCTTATAGTAGAACACCTACTGGAAAATAGATCATAGAATATTAGGGTTGGAAGGGACCTCAGAAGGTCATCTAGTCCAACCCCCTGCTCAAAGCAGGACCAATCCCCAGACAGATTTTTACCCCAGTTCCCTAAATGGCCCCTTCAAGGATTGAACTCACAACCTTGGGTTTAGCAGGCCAATCCTCAAACCACTGAGCTATCCCTCCCCCCGATAGAATTGCTTCATACAGTAGGTGCACATCACAAAATTATATGGACATGATGCTTAGTGGGCCCCCAGAAGAAAGAGAAATGGGATTGTTTCTAGTGTGCAGCATACTGCAGGTCCTGATGAATGCAGTGGTCTTTTAACTGAAGAGTTCAGTTAGCATTCAGTGACCTCTTCCCTTTGCAGTCAGAATCCTTCGTCTCCAGAATATACTCAGACTTCATCCCGGTCCAGACTATTGCAAAGATGCAGTGATTCTAATATATCTCCTAAAAGCAAGCCAGTTTATTTGTGTGATCTTCTGTTAGGAGCTTTTGCACCTCGTAGTTTACTTACGAGGGTGGATAGTGGAAGACTTTCAGATAGGAGCCTTCTTCCTATCTGTCCGTATATTAGTATTAAAAGGTCCCAGCTGTTGATACAAGTCCTATGACTTCAGTTGACAGCCCAATGAAACCAATGTCTTGTCTACCTCACTCCCTAGACATAAAAATCTCTCTGCATGAGAAGGAGAAGAAACTTCTCTCACAGGACTTTCTGGAAGGCTTGTGTCACTGTTATCTTCTCTCACTGTTTTGCATGCCTGAAATAGCATTATTGTGTGAGAAGGCAGCGGGAAGGGTGGAAAGCTGTAGCCCAGCTGGCAAGGGAGCAGCATAGAAACTGTAGTATTCCTCCTGACATATGTAGAAAGTAGTGTTTTTTCAACAGAGTATTTGTTAAGACTAGTTTCTTCCATCTAGCAGAGGGAAGGAAACCAAATACTTCTGGCTGTGCTGCTGTTTTCATTGATTGGAATGGCAAGTGCCGCGTTTGTTTAGATTCCATCTGTCTTTACTGATTAATTCTGTGTGTACCAGCAGTACCTACATCCCTATCACACACTGACGGAACCTCTCTGACTCTTTGACATCTGCTTTTCCTTCACCCCAGATTAATTTCCAACTCATTTTGTTTTTGTTGCATTGCTCTCTGATATAATAATCATGTACATCTTCTCCTGGATCAATTACTCTTCTGCTGACTTTCCTACACCTTATTTCTGGGGCAGGTCTAGTACTGTAGGTGAGAGTAGGATACCTTCCTATGGATAGGAACTGATTTAACGTTGTGCTTTTTCCCACAGCCTGTAACTGCAATGGGCGGTCACAGGAGTGTTACTTTGATGCTGAGCTGTACCGCTCCACGGGCCATGGTGGTCACTGCATTGGCTGCTTGGATAACACTGATGGTGCCAACTGTGAAAGGTGCCGGGAGTACTTCTACCGCCTTGGAAATGAGAAAGGATGTCTACCATGTAACTGTAACGCTGTTGGTAAGTCAGGATGCAGAATCTTCCCTCCTGTAAACTTAAAAAAAAAAAAAAAAAAAAAAAGTGCACAACATAGAAGATCAGGGTTAGAAGGGGCCTCAGAAGTTCATCTATCTAACCCCTGCTCAAAGCAGGACCAATCCCCAGACGGATTTTTGTCCCAGATCCCTAAATGGCCCCCTTAAGGATTGAATTCACAACCCTGGGTTTAGCAGGCCAATGCTCAACCCACTGAGCTAACCCTCTCGCCAACAGATACTATGTCAACTTAGAATTGTTAAGTAACCTGCTCATAATTTGATCTGATTGCTTCAAGGAAAAGGCACAGCAGTCAAGATCGTAGACTTTAAGCAGATACAATGCATATACAATAGTTCCTTTTCAAATGCATTCTAGAAGGGCTTTTTCTGTATAGTATAACATAGGCAAGGCCCTGGACATACCCAGTAGGTGGAACTTTGGAGCTGTTGCAGTCCAGCAGAATTTTTTCAAATCATCTAGGTATCCAAAAGCAACAGTTTGAATACCTTGTTTTATTAAAGGGTGAATGAAATAAGACATTTGTGGTAGTGTATCTAAGCACCATAAAATATGAACTAAAGAAACTTAAAAAAAAACTCTTTTAAAGGAAAGTCAAAATACTCTACTGGATTTTTGAGGGGAGGGCGGGGGGAGGAGGGAGAAAAAATTTCTGTCATAAGAACAAATTAATGGTAGTCAAGCAACTTACCTGACCTGTAATAGGGATCAATCCCACAAGTAATAAGAGGAATGAGGAAAGCAAAAAGGTAATGGAAGCTAAGGTAAGAGCTGATTATCCAAAATAGACCAGCTGAAATAAATTAGGTCTGGCATAGTCCCTCACTAGCTGCCTTGAGAGCATGTTGCAAGCATGCTCTCCCTATGAACTCCGGAAGGGAAGTTCCACATTCAAAAAACTTTTGACCAAGAAAGGCAGCCTATACCCTTTTCTTCCCTGCCTCCACCCCAAACTTTCCCTGGGCCTTATGTTACAATCAAGTCAGGCCAACTGTAAATGCCAAATACAGACATGGGAAGAGAGGTGATTGCTCAGGTATGTAGGGACAAATTACAAAGGTCTTTATAACTTAATACTAAGCCCTTGACTTGTAGCCCAGAGTATGCTGGCATCCAGTGTGTATTAAAAGTGTGTGGAGTTGATTTTAGGATGATATTTTTATCTACATAATGTTTTTATAAACAATTATAGACGGGATCACACAGGGAGTTTGAACTTTGACTGTATATGGGAAAGGTTTTGTGAGTCCTTCACTCTTAATTATTCTATCTGGTTTAATCCTCTTTTAATTGTTTCACTTGCTGTTACATACAGCCTTTTAGTGCAGCCTGAAATAGAAGGCAGAAACCATTCCTTTTTATACATAAAAAGTTGCATTATATTACATATTGGTTCACTTATTAGCCCTTAGAACACTGACATTTTCCCAGACTGCTAGCCAAACAAATGCCTGGGAGAAAACATTCTGTCTTCAAAGAGTTAAAGAAACTGAGTAAACTGTGTCTTCAGGACCAAACTCAGGGAGCATGTTTGTGTCCCTTTCACAAGGGGGGAAAAAAGGTCAAAATTTTCATTCACATGCAATTTTATAAAACTTAGCTTTAAGACAATTCCTTGCTACGAATGTGAGGCTTGCTTTGGAGTCTGTTAGAGGTCATGTGTTCCTCTACCAATCCTTCTCAATACTATTAGATTTAGCATTCAAAGTCTATCAGTGTGATGTACAGTGGTTTCTTAGCATTTAAATTCTACCAGTATGACGTACGGCATGTGAGCTATGTGGGGCCAAGTGTTCCTTCTCACTGCTCTTGTCATCTGGCCTCCTGATAGGGAGGAGGAGAAGTTTGAGCTGTTCCAGCACTGTGTACTTTAGGAGCTCACTCCCTGACCACAGACAGCAAAAGAGAAGGCTGACCTGGCCAAGAACAGCCCATGCTCAGGAGCCTATCTTGCAATACAGGAAAGTTGGGGAGAGCCCAGGCTGGCCGAAAAAAGGAAACCTGCATGTAGACAGTCTGCCGCCGAGCATGGGCTAGGAGAGGGGGGCCTATTGGGCATTATCTGTGTGTGAGCTAGCAGCACTTGTAGACTTGGTGGGGCTTAAGAAGGCAGAGAAGTGGGAGTACCAAGGAAGAAAATCTGTGTGTGAAGGGAACTGATGAGGGGGTACCTATGCAAAGGGGGAAATGATGATTGGGGTGCAGAGAAGAGACTTGGGAAAAGGAGGGTGGGGAAAAGAAGACTGTGAGTGTTGTACTGAGGGAAGGATAACAAGAAGACATGAGATAAACTGGACATGCAGAGATAACAGTGAGAATGGAAGAGACAGAAGGGAGAAAACTCAATGGAAAGGAGCGAAAATGGTACAAGGAGAAAATGAGAATAGAAGTGGGAAATGGGATTGAGGAAAATGGAAGGGGAAGCAAAACAAGTGCAAGGTCAGTACAGCTTTATTTCAGATGCACAGATGTAAAGATATCATTTGAGTGATGTCATGGAAGATACACGTTTATGAACCATCATGTAAATCAGATGATGCCCATAGGCTCTTGGCAAGTTTTCATTCCAGACCTTGGAGTGACACATCACTGTTCTTCTGTTCCCTCTCCCTGTATATCCCCCAAAGCTCTCTTAGCACACAGTTTGATCTGCAACAGCTAATGTAATCACACACTCTATTAAAGTTTCCTTTTTTCTCCTATTCCCCCATAGGCTCTCTCAGCACTCAGTGTGATAACTATGGCCGGTGCAGCTGCAAACCAGGTGTGATGGGAGATAAATGTGACCGATGCCAGCCAGGGTTCCATTCCCTCTCAGAGGCTGGGTGCAGGTAAGGGATTCTTTTCCTGTAGTTAAAATAGAAGATGTAGGAGCTACTGCTTAAGAGGGAAGTGTGTGAATTTTCCTGTAAACTTTCTTCTCTTCTGGTTTCTGTACCCAGTTCTCAATGGGTTTCTTTCTCCTCTCCACTGTCTCCATCAGGGTATGTTCATGCAATCCTGCTGGCAGCACAGATGACTGCAGTATTGAAACAGGACGATGTACCTGCAAGGACAACGTGGAGGGATTCCACTGTGAGAGGTGACTTGTCCTTTCAGTAGCTCTGTTGCATATGTCTCAGGCGTGTTCTTGGTCGCTGTGTGTTTTGAAAAAAGATGAAGAAATAACTTCTTACTCTTGCTCATTTTTAGATGTAAACCTGGATTTTTCAATCTGGATCCAGCCAATCCGAGGGGCTGCACCCCTTGCTTCTGTTTTGGTCACTCCTCGGTCTGCACCAATGCCATTGGCTACAGTATCTACAGCATCGTCTCCAACTTCCAGACTGGTAAGGACAGATCTTCCTTTGACTTCAAGGCTGTGCTATGGACTTCAATCTAAAAATTAACTCTTTCCTTCTGCTCCTCTTCCCTTTTCCCTGTGCTGGGTTACTGTAGCCAAGGCATTCAAACTGTAGGTACCTAAATATGTAGCATCACTTTCAGAAGTGCTGAGTACCTACAATACACATTAAAGTCCATAGGAGATGCTCAGCATCTTCAAACATCAGACAAGTTTTTTTAAGTGGCCAAATATGGATTTAAGTGCATGACTTTAGGCAACTAGGTTTGAAATGTTTTAATGTATATGTGTACTGAGGATGTAAACATTTCTCTTTATGCTTAATGCCGGCAGCTGGGAGAAGCCATTTGCTCAATTTGAGAACCTAGCCAAAAGTTTGGGCTTCTAAACTTTATAATATAACAACTCCTTGGGTTTTAAGTTCAGTGTGATTTTGGCAAAATGTGCCTTCTGGCTGCTTCCTGTTTTTTTCATTGGTAGTCCTAGAATCAGGGCAAGACCCACTTTTCGTACAATCTTTTTGCTTTCATGCAGCAGTAAGCTGTATGGGCTGCTATGCAGCTTGGAAATCATGTTTCTTTATTAAAATTCCTCTGGAAAACAAAAAGATGTTTTATGGAAGCCTGAACTTCAAAGTATGAAAGTCTCTACAAATTTCACAAAACCCCAGATATTTGCAGTTCTCCCATCCCTACTTAGTATTACATTTTTTCTGGTGATAGAGCGGTTTAAAACCTCTGCTCTTTGAAAGTAAGAGAAAATGGTGGGCATAATGTGTGTGAAGTTAGCACTTCATAAGTTCTGGGTTGAACTGGTAACGTAGCAGTTTCTCTTTGTAAAAGGGTGGAAACAATGACACAAACTTCCTAAAGCATGTTAGCACCAATGCATAAAATGTAAGCTAGAAATTCCCTGGGTGACACATTGTGTTCCATGCGTGATATCGTGTCTGAGACGGGTTTGGTCACAGAGAGCTCCTTGGGACTGTCACCTGATTGCTGAAATTACCTCTGAGCCTGTTTTCCACTGCCAGCTTGGGATTCCAAAACCCTGCCTTGTTGAGCCAGACACGCTAGCCTGCTGCAACACAGACCCCAATCTGGCCCATGCCCCCAAAGCTGTAGACTGTAACCAAAAACTGCTCAGCAAGTCACCTATCTCCAGCACCCAGACACCCAGCTCCAAGTGAGATCCAAACCCCAAATAAATCTGCTTTACTCTGTATAAAGCTTATACAGATAAACTCATAAATTGCCCACCCTCTATAACACTGATAGAGAGATATGCACAGCTGTTTGCTCCCCCAGGTATTAATCGATTACTCTGGGTTAATTAAGAAACAAACGTGATTTTATTAAGTATAAAAAATATGATTTAAGTGGTTTCAAGCAATAACAGGTGGAACAAAGTAAGTTACCAAGCAAAATAAAACAAAACACGCAAGTCTAAGCCTAATAGATTTAAGAAACCAAATACAGGTAAATCTCATCCTCAGATGTTCCAATAAACTGCTTTCACAGGCTAGACTCCTTCATAGTCTGGGCCCAATCTTTTCCCCTGCTACAGTTTTTGTTAGTTCCTGCTCAGGTGGTAACTAGGAGTTTTCTCATGACTACCAGCCCCCTTTGTTCTATTCCACTCCCTTTTATAGCTTTGGCACAAGGCGGGAATCTTTTGTGTGTCTGGGTCCCCACCCCTCCTTCTAAATTGAAAAGCACCAGGTTTAAGATGGATTCCAGTACCAGGTGACATGTCCTGTGAGACCTCAAACCTCCATTCTTTCGGAAGGCTTACAAGTAAACAGAACCATTTACAACCAATTGTTTTAGTTAATGGGAGCCATCAAGATCCTAAGCCACCCTTAATGGCCCACACTTTTTACATAATTACAGTAGGACCTCCGAGTAATACTTCATATTTCTAGTTTTAGATACAAGAATGATCATTCATACAAATAGGATGATCACGCTCAGTAGATTATAATCTTTGTAATGATACCTTACAAGAGACCTTTTGCATGAACCATATTCCAGTTACATTATATTCACACTTATATACATATTTTCATAAAACATATGCAGTGCAAGCACAGTATATACCTTATAGGGCATTTCCCCTAGTAAATCTGTATTTCAGGGGAGGAAGAGTGGCGTGCTGAACAGCAAGATGGCTCTGAAATTTTACTCCAGTGGAGTGCGGAAACCCAAGACATCTCTGTTATCTCAGACAGCTATTTCCCTATCTATTTCATTGCACCTGGTAAGTAGAGTCAGAGACAAGGTTTTCTCTAAAAATTTACCATGTTATCATATAGTAAATCTTCACTTTTCTGCCCCTAATTATAAGAGTTTTGTTTCTGTTTCAGGCAAGTTTTTGGGCAACCAAGTTTTGAGTTATGCTCAAAATCTGACCTTCTCCTTTCGGGTGGATAGGCGGGACACTCGTCTCTCTGCAGAGGACCTGGTGCTTGAAGGGGATGGGCTTAGAATATCTGTGCCTCTTATTGCTCAGGGCAATTCCTATCCTAGCGAGAACACAGTGAAGTATGCCTTCAGGTGAGTTAGTGTTCCCTGTAACATGAAAAGAGTTGGGGCTGACTGTGGAGGAAGGAGAGTAATTGCTGTAACAGAAATCTAGCCTGGGGTGGACAGTGTTCTCAGAAGGCACAGTAAGAAAACCAGAACTGTTAAGGTTGTTCTTTTCAAAATAGAATTAACACTCATGCCATCAGATGAATGCAGTGCATATGCCCTACTAGTACTACGTAGTTATATCCTAAATGTGTTGTAACAACATATAATTGCTCAAATGGTCCATTGAAAGAGCACAGCCATCAGCACGTGAAAGCTGTAAGCATAGAAAATGATTCATGCCTCTTCTCCATAGGCTCCATGAAGCAACAGATTACCCGTGGAGGCCTTCTCTTACCCCATTTGAATTTCAGAAGCTGCTTTACAACTTGACTTCTATCAAGATCCGTGGGACATACAGTGAGAGAAGTGAGTCATTCCACTACTTGGGAAAGTGGGTCTAGGGATGAGATATGGAGTGGTTTCCACAACTGCTGTATATGGGAGAGGAACAGATTATCTCACTGCTGCAGAATGACAGTGGCCGTCATATTTCATATCTTAATTATAAATATCTAAGCGTGGTTGGTTGTCAGTCCATGACTCATGCTTTGCATCAGTCTGCCTTATGACATCTTGTTTCCTGAGCCACTTGCAGGGTACCTACTCTCACTGTGATATGAATACCCTGCAGGAGGCCAAGGATCCACAGTCTCTGTTCCTTTGGGCTTTTAAAAAAAAAAAAAAAAAATGACTTCAGCATTTTCGTCATGACCATGCATAGACCTGATTAATGAAAATCTGGGAGCAGACCAGATTCACTCCAGAATTCTGAAGGAAGTGGTCGCAGAGATGCCAGGATTCTTTAACACAGGGATGGCCAACCTGTGGCTCCTTGTATAGGCACCAACTCCAGGCCTGGAGCTACAGGTGCCAACTTTCCAGTGTGCCTGGGGGTGCTCACTGCTCAACCCCTGGCTCTGCCGCAGGCCCTGCCCCCACTCCACCCCTTCCCATCTCCTCCCCTGAGCCTGCCGTACCCTCGTTCCTCTTCCCCCACCCCCAATCCTCCTGCACACCACAAAACAGCTGATCAGGAGGTGTAGGGAGGGAGGAGGGGGCGCTGATTGGGGGTACGCTGGAAGGGGGGAGAGCTGATGCGGGGGGCTGCTGTCGTATTGCTGTGGCTCTTTCGCAACGTACATTGGTAAATTCTGGCTCCTTCTCAGGCTCAGGTTGGCCACTCCTGCTTTAACAAGTGTGGCACCTACTCTACTGCTATTACACTTGTAATGTAAAGAGGAAAGAGACAGGAAAACACAAAACCGATGAGAGAGAATTGTTCTAAGTGGGAAGGGCTTGAACCCAAAACTTCCCCATTTTACAGAACCTCTGTTTATTTAGAATATAAGAATGGCCATACTGGGTCAGACCAATGGTCCATCTAGCCCAGCATCCTGTCTACCGACAGTGGCCAATGCAGGTGCCCCAGAGGGAGTGAACCTAACAGGCAATGATCGAGTGATCTCTCTCCTGCCATCCATCCCCACCCTCTGAGAAACAGAGGCTAGGGACACCATTCCTTACCCATCCTGGCTAATAGCCATTAATGGACTTAACCTCCATGAATTTATCCAGTTCTCTTTTAAATTCTGTTATAGTCCTAGCCTTCACAGCTGCCTTAGGCAACCTACTTCAGTGGGAGTTCCGCATAAGGAGCTGCTGTGGGAACTGACTCTGATTAGGGACAACATCGATGGCCTTGAACACCGTTGAGAGACTTTCATGCTAAAACAAATAGATTTAAAAAAAAAAAGTAACAACTTTTTAGATTGGGAATCTACAAGAATTTGAAGGAATATTTTTATTGACTTTGGAGGAGAAAACCCCAAAAGAGAGTGGGCAGAAGGATGTCTAGGTAGTTTCTTCTTTCTCTTACTGTGAGAGTGTGGTTCTGATGAAGAATCCACTGCATACAGGGCTTGTCTGTTCTTGTAACAGGGAAGATTAGGAACCATTCTTGGTTTCTGAATGGAACTATAAACAGTACATACACAAGGCATGATTTTTACTGCCAAAATGTATTTACACAAATCGTGTTCTTTGCACCCTGCTATGTTTTGTGTGACGGCTGTTTGACAAGCTACCAGGTCTACCTACCTGTGTATCTCATCCATGGGGAACTGCCCTCACTGCTTTCTGGCCTTCGTTCTCTCTGGGTTATGTGGCGTCCTTCTCACATCAACCTAAGCAACTGCTGACTTTGCTGCTGAAGTAGTAGCAAACACATCTCTTCCGACACTGTGTGGTCTGTCTCTGACTTGTATGTAAATATACTGTATTGGGCACATATCATACCATTTTTCATGTGTGGGTAACTAAATGCTTCTCTTCCCAATCTCTTTCCAGGTGCTGGATACCTGGATGATGTCACTATTGTGAGCGCTCGTCCTGAGCCAGGAACCCCTGCAACCTGGGTGGAGAGCTGTACCTGCCCAGCAGGATACCATGGGCAATTCTGCGAGCACTGTGCCTCAGGTTATAGGAGAGAGACACCTAGCCTTGGGCCATACAGTCTGTGTGTGCTATGTACCTGTAATGGGCACAGTGAGAGCTGTGACCCAGAGACTGGTAAGGAGGAAGATTAGGGGTGAGGGGGGCAGCAGGAGGAGATCTAATTTTTTTGTTTTGTTTTAATTTTTCTTTCTTTCTGTGTGAGGAGTGGGATGGGGATAGTGACTGGAACAATTATTAAAAACATATACTGGTATTTTTCATCTCCCCTCCTCCCCCTCCATTCTCTCCCCCCCTCCCCCCAAAAAAAACGTCACCCACCCCCAAAACCCACAGGTGCTTGCGACTGCAGAGATAACACGGCAGGCCCTCACTGTGAGAAGTGTAGTGATGGGTATTACGGAGATGCAACTACAGGCATTCCCTCAGACTGTCAGCCTTGTCCATGTCCAGGGGGCTCCAGCTGCGCCATAGTGCCCAAGACTAAGGAGGTGGTGTGCACCAGCTGTCCTGCTGGAACCACAGGTGCGTTTTTTATTCAGAGCTTCCACATCCCACCTGCCCAGAGAGAGCCTTCTTACACCAGGTCTGCTGCTTTGCACAGTGAAGAGAAATGAACAGACCTGATCCCTTCTGTATTTTCTTGTTGCTTTTTTCTTAGCAGATGGCTTGGTAACTAGTATCGAGCTTTGTTGCCATAATTCTTGGGATTCTATGAACTGAAAAGAAGCCAAATGTTTCTCTTTCCTGAATGGAGAAACTGAGATCTAGTCTGAGCAAAATCTGAAAATACTTGGGATACATGAGCTGTGATAATTTCGGATACTGAGCACTGTTAATTATGTAGAGCTGGGTGGAAAATGGGATAGTCACTAAAACAGGCATGAGAATTTTTATGTTCAAATCAGGATAAAATTAGAGGGCATATTTTCCCTCTGCCAGTCTGGCAGACATTGAATGTTGTTTGCTGCAGCAGGTTTGTTCTGCCTTGGAAGCCATAGATTGCAGTGATTCATCAGGACAGGGCAACTTAATGTACAAATCCATATTGTTTTTTACAGCCTAAAACAAATGTCTCAACAGATATGTATCTTATTTTAAATAGTAAATTGTAAAGCAGATGATGGTGTTAACCCTTTAAGTAATGCTGCTGCCCTCACCTCCCTCCCAGTGTGTCCCCACTTATGGTGAAGAGCTTGTGATGTGATGGAAGGGAAAGGGGGAGGTTTGCATGTGAAAGAGCTGTCTGAGAAGTAGAGCTTTTAGCTTGTGTGGGGTGGTCTGGCAAACCTTCTGTGGCTTCCATCCTCATCTTAAAGAGGTACGACAGATCAGGGTCACCACTAACATCTTAGGAGGACTTTGGGAAGCAGTGACATTGGGAAGTGGGGGAAAGTATTGAACTGTTTTACACCTCAGGTAGTTATAGCAAGGGAGTAACTGGGGACAAAGTTTGTCAGGTGCTGCCTAGGGAGACCAAGGGGCTGAGCTGTGTATCGGTGACTGCCTAGGGTGGGGAGCCAGAGTCACTGCAGGGCTGTCTTCTATATGGAGTCTTCTGTCCTTGTTGCAGCATCGCAGCCTCCTGTAATGGAAGTGGGTGGTGGGTGTCCATATATCTGTCTGCTTGCTTTAGCTGATCTCAGTTGTTGCAATTAATAGGGGCAGTCATTTTTGTATTTTATATTTTGGAACTTAGTCTGTGCTGGAGTATAGATTAACTAGCGTGAGACATCTGGAAGAGGTCGGAGAACTGTGATATTAAAGTGGCACAAAAATTATGACAAACATGCAGATTGCAAAATTAGTCACTTTTTAGTCCAGTTTCAGAGTAGCAGCCATGTTAGTCTGTATCCGCAAAAAGAACAGGAATACTTGACACCTAAGGGCTGGTCTACACTACGGGATAAAATCGATTTTTAGATACGCAATTTCAGCTACGTGAATAACGTAGCTGAAGTCGAATATCTAAAATCGATTTACTCACCCGTCTTCACCGCGCGGGATCGATGTCCACGGCTCGCCATGTCGATTCCGGAACTCCGTTGGGGTTGGTGGAGTTCCGGAATCGATATAAGTGCGCTCAGGGATCGATATATCCCGTCTAGATTAGACGCGATATATCGATCCCAGAGCAATCGATTTTAACGCGCCGATACGGCACGTAGTCTAGACGTACCCTTAGAGACTAACATATTTATTTCAGCATGAGCTTTCGTGAGCTACAGCATCCAAAGAAGTGAGCTGTACTTACAAAAGCTCATACTGAAATAAATTTGTTAGTCTCTAAGATGCCACAAGTACTCCTGTTCTTTTTAGTCCAGTGTTTCTCAGTGACTGATCTGTGGACCAGTGCCTGACCCTGAGATCTCCCTGACACACTTTAGGAAGGGAGCAAGAGGGTCTCTGGTGCCCAAATGATTGAGAAACTCTGTTTTAGACTTTTTAAGGGGACAGACTATTGAGAAAAACTGTATATGGAAAGTTGTATATTAGTATCTCATTGGCATGTTTCTTAAGAAACAATCAGAGTGTTTTTGGAGTGACACACAGGTTTTTAAATCACAGTTTAACTGGAAATCCAAAGGTAGCTTTAACTATTGGAGGTTGTGACTGACTCCTCCACTGTAGTACTTTGAAGCATGATCTCTTCCTGGTCACTTCATATCAGATGAGGAAAAAGTGATGAGAGACTCACTTTGCAGGAGAGACTGTAGGGTAGTGGTTCTCAAACTTTTGTACTGGTGACCTCTTTCATATAGAGAGCCTCTGAGGGCAACCCCCCCCTTATAAAAAGTGTTTTTAAATTTATATATTTAACATCATTAAAAATGTTGGAGGCAAAGCGGGGTTTGGAGTGGAGGCTGACAGCTCGCGACCCCTCCCCCCCATATAAGAACCCCTCCCCCCCATATAAGAACCCTGAGGGGTCCCAGCCCCCAGTTTGAGAACCCCTGCTGTAAGGGAATCCAGGTTACCTTGTAACCACTGACTGCCTACTGTGACATGTATGTTTGTCCTGCCCCCAGGTAAAAGATGTGAGCTATGTGATGATGGCTATTTTGGAGATCCACTTGGTGAAAATGGCCCTGCCAGGCTTTGCCGTCTCTGCCAGTGCAATGACAACATTGATCCCAATGCCGTGGGGAACTGTAACCGCTTGACAGGGGAATGCCTGAAATGCATCTACAACACGGCTGGCTTCTACTGTGACCGGTGTAAAGATGGTTTTTTTGGGAACCCCTTAGCCTCCAGCCCGGAGGTTAAATGCAAGGGTAAGTGCCTTTCTCAGCTGTTTCACATGAAAATCAGAACCCTTTTCATGGCTGCAGGTGCCCCTTCCAAGTCTCACTGTCACATCCTTGGAATGATTGAATGTTTTGGCCCCACAAATTTGCCCTTTTGTGGTCTGTCTTGGCCTGACATCATAATAGGGAAAATGTCAGAACTCCGATTTTGGTGCTGCAGTGCTAAATTTCATACTATGCTGATGGTTATGGCTTGATAAAATGCAGATGCTGTAAGCCTATCCAGTGACCTGACACAGTGTGGGCATTGGATGTGTTATGGTGGTGCAGTTTAGATTTGGATTCATGTGCTATCTGGCATGTTTGGAGACTCCTGTCTAATGCTGGTATTCTGCTAATTACTGGGAACATGTTCCCCTTTCTATCTCTGGCAGCGTGCAGTTGTAATCCTTATGGCACAGTAAACCAGCAGACAAGCTGCAATCAAGTAACTGGACAGTGTGAGTGCCTGCCACGTGTCACCGAGAGGGACTGTAGTACCTGTGAGCCTGGCTTCTACAACCTACAGAGTGGACGTGGCTGTGACAGGTGAGATTGGCCTGCAGTTGTGGCAGCGAGTATGGTGGCTTTTGTTGTTTGTTTGTTTTTTTGTTTGTTTGGGGGGCGGGGTCTATACTTAACCATGATTTCAGCATCCATAACAGGTGGATAGGATTTTCTATGAACAGTGATAGGGCAAGAGGAGAGGATTAGTCATGGAGCAGATCTGATAAGGGGTCTATAGAGAAGGGTAATTTTATAAATAGAAACCATGTTGTGATTATAGGCGAAGACTGATAGGTGTGGGTTCTGGATCCCATTCCTAGCTCAGTCCCTTCATGGTCTTGCACAGTTCAGTTAACTTCTGTGCCTTGGTTTCCACATCAGAGACAGGCACAGCAATACCCACCTCACGTGGGAGGTGTAAGGCTTACTGCTTGCATAGGACCTCTGAGATCCTCAAATGAAAGGTGAAAGTGCAACCTATTGTTTTTGCTGGTTTTTTTATTGTCACTTGAAATATCGTCTCCTTCAATAGGTGTGACTGCCATCCACTGGGTTCCACCGATGGCCATTGTGACATACAAACAGGACAGTGTGAATGTCAACCAGGCATCGCCGGGCAGCGTTGTGAGAGATGTGAGGTCAACCACTTCGGATTCGGACCTGAAGGCTGCAAACGTAAGTGATGATGGGTTGGAGAATGAGGGAAAGTGGAAACCAACACAACATGTCTCCATTTTCTCATCCTCTCCATGTCTGCCAGCTGCTGCTTTCTTCTCACTTCACTAGCCCCATGTTTAATGTGACAAACAAGGGTTGTCTTATTGTGTCCACATCCCGGACAGTGGTTGAGAGCTGGTCCCAGTGAGGGTGTTTTGAATCTTGATTTATTTGTAAGAGTTTCTTTTTCTGTCTCTGGGGAGCTCTGATTGCATTTACTTGTAGACATCTACTTCTTTTTGGCATAAACACTTGCTCTGAATATTTTTCCAGAACAGTTCTGTTTTCTGCTCTCTAAGTTCCTGCATCTCTACTCTGGAATGTGCCTGTAAGTTGCTGACTTAGTCCTAAGAAGAAACAAAGTGTAAATATGATACAAATATAGGGCTGGATCTACTCTTCTTTTCAACCTCCTTGTACTGTGAGAGCAAATTAACTATTTGCAAATCATTCTAATGAGATGGACCAATACAGAGAGGTCAGTTTGTGGGGCATTGATGTGAATAGTGTCTCAAACTGAGAAGTTACATCTTGCACTTTGCCTGATACAGTGCACAGAAGTGTCAAGCCTCAAACTGTGTGCTGCTGTCTTGTTCTTTCGGAGAGCAGTCTGCAGTTCAGAGCAGTTCTCGGTCTGTCTTTCTCCCAGCCAGTCTAATTCCCATGCTTTAACTTTTATGCAGCATGTGACTGTGACACCGAGGGCTCTCACTCCCTACAGTGCAAGGAGGATGGTCGCTGTGAGTGTAAGGAAGGCTTTGTGGGGAGCCGTTGTGACCAGTGTGAAGAGAATTATTTCTACAATCGGTCCTGGCCTGGCTGTCAAGAATGTCCTGCGTGCTATAGACTGGTTAGAGATAAGGTAAGACCTGCAATGTAATGTTCTGCTTGTCTCCTATTACTGTTGGAGGCTGACAGACACCAAGTAGCATACCCCTCTGCTGCTTGCTGGGGGATGAACTCTTCCGAGAGAGACAGACATGGATCTAGATGTACTTGCATGGAGATTCTCACACGGTGTCTGAGCGACACCTCCTGGAAGCTGAAACAACTGACAAGTACTTTGTGTGTCAGCTTTTGGAAGGAGGCTGTTTTATTTCTGTCCCCCTATCTCCTTTGCTTAGGTGGCAGAACAACGTGAGAGGCTGCAGGAGCTGGAAAATCTTATAGCAAACCTTGGTACAGGAGATGAAACAGTGACTGATCAGGCCTTTGAGGACAGACTGAAGGAGGCAGAGAGAGATGTCACAGACTTGCTCCGAGATGCACAGAACAGCAAAGGTAGGTTGAACTGGTCTGACAAAGTGTGCCATGGAGCTAACGATTTGCTGTATTCCTAGTCCATTAGGGGAGCAAAGCTTCTTTTTGTTACCACATAATTTGCTTAAGGAGCTGTGAACATTTCAAGACACAGTTGGGGAAGTGTGCATGGGGGTGGTTGTATTTTATTCCTGACAGTATTCATGTCTCTGTATAATAAAAAAAAAATAAAGAACTGTCTAAAACTGACAAAAAGACAACTGGCCCACACAGAGGAGAGATTAATTTAAAGAGACTTTTACTGATTAACTATGAAAATCTTTATGCTTGTTTAAAAATAAACATCTCTTAATGTAGGGATGTGTATATTTTCATAGTATTCACCAGTAGCAATGTTCCCGCTGTTGCTCATAGTTTTCCCAAAGTAATTTCTTTGGGCCTAAACATTCCTTGTTTGGTCTTAGCCCAGAGATGAGTAGGTTATGTTTTCCGGGTTTGGTCAAGCTCCGTTCTCTGTCGGTTCTTATGCTGCCCTCCTCACCCTAGCACGTCTGCATCTTTCAGCAGTTTGCTAAGTGACGTGATTTATGTTGGGTATATGTACGTTTTTAAATGTACATGTTGTGCATTTGTTAGAAAAGACCATTGTCAAAGAAACACACCATGAGCTTGGAGCAGAAAAAAATGAGACTTGTGGTGGTTCTTAGTTCCTGCGCAAGTTTGTTCCATAGTCTCAGTCCAGCCTTGGAAAAAGCTCAGTTTTCTACACAGACGAGCTTTACCCTCTTGATAGAGAGTTCCATGGTGCCCAAGGAGCTTAATTGTCAACCATGGTCTTCATCCTGGAGCTTTTGGCACTCTTTAAAAAAATATGCTGGGCCCAGGCCATTGAAGGTCTAGAAGATAAAGACTGTGAGTAGCCAGTATAGAGAGCCAAGGACAGGTTTGATGTGCTTTTAATAGCCCCTGTTGAGGATGACACAGGCTGCAGAATTTTGTGCTAGTTAGGGTTTCTTAGGGGCTGATAGCTTCATCCCCAGGCGTATCACATTGCTGTAGTCCAGTGACAAAGGTGTGTATGACCAAAGCCATGTCGCTGTCTGCCAGGATGGAAAGGAGCCTCCTAGCCAACCAGAGATGGTAGAAAGCACTGCACACAGGTGCTGTTGTGCAAGAGCTTAGTGTCGGTGAGAAATCCCAGGAGTACTCCTAAACTGCACTCTTAATTGATCAATTGTGGGTGTTTGCCTTCATTCAAAGGAGACTGCGCCATGGCTGCACATTCTTCTAAATGCTTTCCACTGCCCACCAGCATCACCTCTGTCTTGCTTGGGTTCAGCTTCAGTCAGCCACTGTTCATCCATGAGCTGATCCCATGCCAGCACTGAAGCCATATTGGTGGCCGTGGTATGGTCATATGGTAGTGAAGGGTATCCGTTTCGGTCAGCCTCTGTATCATCTGCATGGTGCTGGCACTTGAGTCCATGTGCTCTGACCATTTCAAAACACACTCACCAGCCAAGGAGGTTGTAGTTTGGATTGACAGTTGTTGGTCTGAGACTCTTGTAGCGTGTCCAGCACTATGAGTAATTGCACTGAACTCTGGGACTAAAGGTGGACTGTGTGCTGGCCAGCATAGGAGGAGTAAGTCCATGCTGTTTGAGAAACCTTCCCAAATGTGCACAATCATTTAAGAAATTAGGATAATAGTTCTTTGTAGTGCTTGATGCTGGAACTATATGACCTGCTTATGTAAGTGATTCGAGTGCACAGGTGGCCATAGGATTGGGTCTTTGGTTGGTTTGCTTCCTAGCCCTCACTTGAGGAGGTAAATAATTCCCCTTTTAGAAAAGTCAATTCAGTGTTTAAATGTTCAGCATTGTTACTGTTTGAGGGGGTCTTGTGCCTCCTTTAGACTAAATAGCTTGACCTTAGGCATGCAGGGGTCACTTTACCTTTGGGGTCTCCTAGGGTATGTCTGCACAGCATTTTGAAGCTAGTGGGAACCTCAGGCTTGGGATAGTGGGGCTCATGCTGGTGCGCTAGAGATGACTCAATAGGCAGCTCTTCAAAGTTGGGGCTTGGGCTTGAGCCACTGGGGCCTTGGGAGGCCTGAGCTCCAGCCCGAGCCATAACTTCAAAGTGCTGTCTCCAGAGGTGTATGTAGAATGCTAAAATGAGTCCCACTTCTCCTTGAGCCTGTCTGTCTGGGCTGGGAGGCTCGCTCCCATTCAGTCCAAACTGCTGTGTAAACATACCCTTAGGTTACCTGCATCTCAGGAAAGGCTGTGAAGCTAAAGTGCACTAGTGTAATAGGGAGAGCTCTGGATTTTTTGCTTTTTTTTGCTCCTCTCTGAAATAAAGAAAAGGCAAATTAAATGCAGAAATGGTTAGTTCACCATTAAAGTTGAGAGAACAGGGACTCAGAAAACCTCATGTCAATTTCCTGAACCACGTTAATGTGAACACTTGGTGCATGTGTAGTATTTTCTGTCTGAATATGTAGTTTAATAAATGAAAACTTGTTTTATGTTCACATTAAAACCTCCAGAATGTGTAATGTGGCCAAGGTAACATTGCTATAGAAACCTTAACTCTTGGCTTTCCTGAGGATTTTTGTTCGTTTGTAGTTGATTTATCAGCCTTCATGTTGCTGTTATTTTTTTTAATTAATCTCACTTTATGCACCAAATGTGTACATGTGTGTTTATAGGACACAGTATTAAGATAATGTTAAGGGTCTAGTTTAAAAAACTCAAAACCTAGTTAAGCTAACTCTCTCCTTGGGTGACCCTGCTGTGTCTTTGTATTCTACTGTATCCATATGATTAGTCACTGTTTCAAGAACTGTAATAGTATCATGTTACTTATCAGTTTTAGAATTGGGGCAGGGTTTGGGGAGGCCATGCAGAGGTTTCTACCTCCTATAGCATTGCATAACCCAGATCCAGAGGGGCTCTCTACCCAGCCATGTAATTGGGAAGTCTTTAGGATGGGGAAGGTACCAGACTGGTGAATCTTTTGCTGTGTAGATCTGCCAGCTGTTACTCTCCTCCTTGTGGAGCAGGAGAACAAGCTGTGGAGGCTGTTGCATCTCAGGTATGCAATAGTGGTTGCAAAGCAGCTTTGGAGCCTGGGGGTGAAGATTCCTTACTCTCTGTGCAGCAGAGAGCAGTGCATGGCTTGGAACGGGTCCGTATGAGGAGAGATTAAAGAGGCTAGGACTTTTCAGCTTGGAAAAGAGGAGACTAAGGGGGGATATGATAGAGGTATATAAAATCATGAGTGATGTGGAGAAAGTGGCTAAGGAAAAGTTATTTACTTATTCCCATAATACAAGAACTAGGTGTTACCAAATGAATTAATGGGCAGCAGGTTTAAAACAAATAAAAGGAAGTTCTTCACACAGCGCACAGTCAACTTGTGGAACTCCTTGCCTGAGGAGGTTGTGAAGGCTAGGACTAAACAGTGTTTAAAAGAGAACTGGATAAATTCATGGAGGTTAAATCTGTTAATGGCTATTAGCCAGGATGGGTAAAGAATGGTGTCCCTAGCTTCTGTTTGTCAGAGGGTGGAGATGATGGCCGGAGAGAGGTCACTTGATCATTACTTGTTGGGTTCACTCCCTCTGGGGCACCTGCATTGGCCACTGTCGGTAGACAGAATACTGGGCTAGATGGACCTTTGGTCTGACCCAGTACAGCTGTTCTTATGCTTGCCCCTTTATCTGTGCATTTTTGATAGAATTTGAACCTAATACAGTTTTCAAACTGGGGCACGCACCCTTAAGGGGAAATGTGAAGGAACATCTTTTTCCGGGGGCGGTGGGGTAGCTCTTGCCAGCCCTGCATGGTGGGGCCCGAGCATCACCTCCACCCTTGACTCACCTCCAGAGACCATTGCGTGCACCTTCCTCCACCCTAAAAATCCAAGTAGGGAGGGGCAGGTATTGGCCATGCCCTATTGGTTGCAGCCTGGCTGCAAGGTTGAGGAAGCTTTGGCTGTGCCATTAGTCAGTATCAGTATATTTGAAACTTTACAGGTGTAGGTAATATAATTAAAGTTGTGTTAAGGTCTCTGTTAGGTTTATCAAGCATATTTTTGCATGTCTATTTTTGTCTGGTTAGGGAGGTGCAATCAAAAAATGTAACTCGAAAGGGGGCTCAGCTCCAAAATTTGCAAACTGCTGCCCTAATAGAATAGGTGGAACAACTGTTTCATGCTTTGCACATAATTCATTTGAAAAGCAACTATCCACCTCCTTTGTGCCAGGTCTTGCACTCAAAATTCTGGCCAAATGTGCTCACAAACGCTTAGTGACCAGCAGGGCCATTAGAAGGTAGAGGCGTCTTCATTTCTTGTGGTTTTTGTGCACATTCTTATAATGACTTGGATCATAAACCAATTACCCTCTCGTTTAAAAGGCTCTTCTGGACCCCTTTCAACAAGGGATTAACCTACCAACATGTTGCAGACGGCAGTAGCTTACGAAATGTTTTATTTCTGCAACTCATACTCCCAGTGTAATTAATTTTGCTTCCTCCCTTTTTATGTTGTTCGCCTCAGATGTGGATCAGGGCCTGATGGATCGTCTCAAGGAAATTAACAGCACTCTGGCAAGCCAGCTTGACCGATTACAGAACATCCAAAATACAGTGAGGGAGACTGAAGCCCTAGCTGAGCAATCCCGAGAACGGGTGCAGGCCACAGAAGACTTGATTGAAGTAGCTTCTAATATGCTAGAGAAGGCAAAGATGGCAGTTGCCAATGTGGTGAGTGTTTTGTGACACAAACTCCTTAATGTGTAGTGTCTTCCTTTTTTTTTTTTTTTTTTTTTTTTTAGTAGAACAAGGTTCTTAATGTCTTGAGTACATTTTTCGTCCCTGCCCCTTATCACAAACTAGCACTGAGCTTTGGTTGTAACATTGTGTGTTTAACGTCATAGAGAATCTCATAAATCTGGACATAAGTTTTGTTAGTGTGTGTGGCACAAACAAATGGGAAAAATATTACTAGTTGAAAGGAAACTCTTGGTATTATTCATAGTTTTAAATTTTTTTACTTGCTGTTTATAACAGCATTTGAATTGGAAATGTTTATCTTTGTACAAGATTTGGTGGCTCTTCTGTTGTACACTGGGTGAGCTGTGTGTATATTCCAGCACTCATAAACAACCCTAAAGGACTTTGGTAACTACTTTGCCTCCCACTGTGCTCCCCAATCTCTCTCTCACACACACACTCACACATCCTAAACACAATCTTGGAGCAAGTATCAGAGGGGTAGCCGTGTTAGTCTGGATCTGTAAAAGCAGCAGAGAATCCTGTGGGACCTTATAGACTAACAGACGTTTTGGAGTATGAGCTTTCGTGGGTGAATACCCACTTCGTCGGATGCATTGTTTTTGGAGCATTTGTTTTTGGGGAAGAACCCATGCAAAAAATCACACAGACTTTGCAAACTAATATAAGAAATGAGAAATAGAACAGTCACATTAAGTCTGCAGCCCACGACTATGAATAATTTAAAGTGACAATCAAAAAAAGGAAAATAATAGCTTCTGAAAGGATGTTTGATTTGCTTTCAGTCCATTACCCCACCAGTCTCCAGTGGTGACCCAAACAACATGACACTCTTGGCAGAAGAGGCTCGTAAACTGGCTGAACGGTAAGGCCCAGTGTGCCGGTACAAAGCATCAATGTAAGGGTAGGGCACTTGCTTTTTGCCTTCTTGAGGGCTCAGTGGGCCCCTGCTGGGAAATGGAAGGCTAACCTTAATTTGCCTGAAACGGAGCGAGCCTCCTTTTCTCAATATGAAGTTGCAGCTGCTTGGATCAACAATGGGGCATTGAATTCTGGGACCTGTAGCCATCAGAGCTGTATATGAGTATTACTGACGAGAGCAACCTTTGGCCTAAACGTAATGTAAAATCCTAGTAATACCCTGCAGTTGCCCTCGCAAGTGTTGTCAGTGAGTTGGGGAGACAGCACCTCTTTATTAGCACCCTGACTATGGTACTGGGAGAGGAAGGGGAGGGGAGTGTTAGATGGGAATAAAATTGGCTGGTAATTCTAATTAGATTATTTTGCCTCTGTAATATTGCCCAGACACAAACAAGAAGCTGACGATATTGTGCGCATAGCAAAGGCAGCAAATGATACATCCACAGAAGCGTACACATTGCTGTTGAAGACACTGGCAGGAGAGAACCAAACTGCGAGTGACATAGATGAGCTCAACAGGAAGTGAGTCTGTAACAGAAAGCAGATTATTCTCCCCTTGGTTTGAGTGGGGAAGGGGGATGGTGCTTAAAACAAGATGTCCTCTCTGCTTTGGCTGGTGGGAGGGACCTGCTTTTAAGCAGTACGTTTCATCTGAGTTCTCTGTTTCAGCTTCTGTCTTCGCTTGTGTCAAGACAGTTGTATCCCTCCTTTGCTGAGTCAGTAAAAGAATGAAATCATAGGCTAACTGGATACTCTTGTCTCTTAGGTATAATCAAGCAAAGAACATTTCTCGAGACCTAGAGAAACAGGCTAATAAGGTGCATGCGGAGGCAGAGGAAGCTGGAAATAAGGCCCTGCAGATCTATGCTAATCTCACCAGTCTTCCTGCTGTGGACTCCAAGGGTCTAGAGGTATCTGAGTCAAGCAACATGTACAGTGTGTTCAAAGATCAATGGTGGCAAATATCATAGAATGTCAGAGTTGGAAGGGACCTCAGGAGATCATCTAATCTAACCCCTGCTCAAAGCAGGACCAATCTCCAGATAGATTTTTGCTCCAGATCCCTAAATGGCCCCCTCAAGGATTGAATTCACAACCCTGGGTTTAGCAGGCCAATGCTCAAACCACTGAGCTATTCATTTCCCTCCCTCCCCCCACCACTGGTATGATAAATTATTAATGCCTTGTTTAGTACTTTGCAAAAAATACTAGAGCCTAACACCTGTATATTTAAGTGTCATGTAATTTTTGTCTGTATGGAATAGTCAGGACCTTGACATTTCAGTCCTCCTCAGAAAGACGTGCACACAGGGAACCGCATGTTTCTCTATTTATCCATTTTTAAAGGATGAAAGACAGAGTCACCTGCTTTTAGGGAATGCTGGAATCTCAGACCTAATGCCAAGCCCTCTAAGCTGTCCCCTTTCTCATTCCCCCCACCCCTTCCCACCACCACCATACACACACACTAGAAGAGAGTTTGATGTAAGCTTTCTTGCACAGGGACTGTCTCTATATGTGTTCTGTATTGCATTCAGCATAGTGGGGCCCTGATCCTGTTAGGAATTTTTTTTAGTATCAAATTACACCTCTACCCTGATATAACACTAATTCCGATATAATGCAGTAAAGCTGCACTCCAGGGGGCACAGGGCTGCGCACTCCAGTGGATCAAAGCAAATTCGATGTAATGTGGTTTCACCTATAATGCAGTAAGATTTTTTTGGCTCCCGAGGACAGCGTTATATCGAAGTAGAGGTGTAGCAATAACTGAACACGAGGAATCTAGCTGCAGCTTCTGTCTCTTTTGAGCACTAGAAAGTGCACAGTGTATCTGTCTCCCTGCAAAGAAGTTCTGTTATGTTCACAGAAGCTGGTTTTGTTTCCGATCTCCACATACAGAATGAGGCAAATAAGATCAAGAAGGAAGCAGAGGAGCTGGATCAGCTCATTGACAGGAAGTTGAAGGATTATGAGGATTTGAGAGAGGACATGAAAGGGAAGGAACTGGAAGTGAAGAATCTCTTGGAGAAAGGAAGGACTGAACAACAGGTTAGTTCTGGATGTGCAGGCTCTTACTTCCTAAAGTGACCCTAAGGAAGCAAATGACAGACCAGATCTGAGAGATTCAAACATTCTTATACTGCTAATAACTGACTTTGTGGACATCCCGGTGGGTGGAAAGAGTAAACAGCAGGTTCTGAACACAAGATAGGAAAAGCTCGTGAAAATGTAGTGGTGTTGAGATTCTCACTGGAGGGCATGAGCAACAGCGGACTGTGCTATATTGTGTCATGGGGACAGGTACCCCTTGAATGCGTTATATGGTTGCAGAAGAAGCATAGTCTGTCATCGGTAATGAGCCCTTTTTTGTACGGGGCTGGGATTTGCAGGGCCACTGTGCATTGTGGCATGGCTAGATCTTGTTCTACAGAAAATGAGAATATGCTGAGCTGTGTTATGTATCTCTAGACTGCTGACCAGCTGCTGGCCCGAGCAGATGCTGCCAAAGCTCTGGCTGAAGAAGCTGCCAAGAAGGGAAGAAAGACGCTAGAGGAGGCCAATGACATTCTCAGCAACCTGAGAGGTATAAGAGAGACCTCTAGGAACAATATCTGTACATGGTTTGTATAAGGACCAGGCCTCTTCCATCAGAGGCGGACTTGTTTAGGGAGTTGTGTGGTTTAAGCTCTCGCCCCTGGAAATTAACTTTTCATTCAACAGTGACCATCAACCTACATTGCTAGTCTCCACTTATAATTTAGCATCACTATGCAGTCTGTATATTGAGCCTCAAACCCCCCTGATCCGCAGTCACTGCTATTCTGGAAGCTTGGAGCATTGCATTTGCTAGAAGGGAGAAAGCCAATAATAAACTTGTGCAGTCAATCAGTACATCCTGGGTTATAATACCTGTGATACCACCAGCGTGTGTGTCTCCTGTAACAGAAACCGTAGCACTCCTTTCAAAGGTATTGATCAACTTAACCCCCTGTCCCCTATCATTCTTCTTCCCTCCAATGTAAAGGTAGCATAGGCTGGGCTGCTTGCTAGGCTGCTAGCTGTTTCCTTGGCCTGACAAGTGTCTGAGCCTTCCAGAGCAGGACGCAAAACAATGCCTGAATTTTTATCAGATTTTGACAAGCGTGTGAATGATAACAAGACAGCTGCCGAGGAGGCATTAAAGAAGATTCCTGCCATTACTCAAACCATTGCTGAGGCCAATAATAAGACAAGGCAAGCAGAGCTGGCGCTTGGTAATGCTGCTGATGATGCCAGGGAAGCCAAGAACAAAGCAGACGATGCTGAGAAAATTGCTAATTCTGTCCAGAAGGTGAGACTCACAGCACCATTTGAATCACTCTTTGTGAAGTAGTGAAATTAACTGAGTAAATTTCTTTCTACTCCTGTCTGTCCTGCTGGGACTATGCACTTCCTTCCCTACTGAGTTGTGTTAAGCACATGGTGAGCTAACACGGTTTTCACTACCCACTGTGTAAAATCCAGGGAGTGAGATTAGTTGGTGTGAAATCTTCTGCTGAATTGTGTGGTTGAGCTTGCCTCCCATCAGAAATGGCACATACAGCAGAGAAACTTGCCCTGGTGCATTATGGGAGAAAGAAAGGGGTGAAGAATTTTCTTTTGTATCATGCATGTTCCACCCTTTTTTGAACCTTTTATCTACATTGGCCTTAGAATGCTGCCAATACAAAGTCCGAGGCCGACAAGACTTTCTCTGATGCGACAGAGCTAGACAAAGAAGTGGATGACATGCTGAAACAGCTGCAAGATGTCGAGAAGGAGCTGAAGAGGAAGCAGGAGGATGCTGATCAGGATATGATGATGGCAGGCATGGTGAGTTATTCTAGGAGCCGAATGCAGTGCGTGGGACAGTAAGAAGAGTGGATACTGGTATCAGTGGTGAGAGTTGGTGTGTTGGTTCTGTCATTCTTAGTATCTTATTGACTGTCCTGTTCCAAAAACATCTGGTTTGGATATCAAGTCCAGTTAGTGACCTTTTTTTTTTAACTAAGTTTTGTAAGAGAGAGGAAAAAAACAGGATTAGAATATAATGCCTCTTGTAACTTTAACTATAGAGCACTGCCACAACTTTATAGTCTGGAGACAGACTTCCATGACCTAAAATTTACCCCATCTCTAAACAAAGGAATGGTTGCAGCCCAATATGGTCTCTGTTGTCCAATGGAAGCCTCCTCCATTATTAGTTTTCCTATGGAAGGCTAATTAATTTCATTTTTATATTGCCCTGCTCTCCACACTCACACATCCAAGCTGTGATTCAGATCTGAGATTGAAAGGGGTTGGGGATTATCCTAAACAGAGGAGTCAGGGATACAAAACAGTGTGTGGAGACATATGAGATTAGCCCTTTGTGTCCTTGGGCAAGTTTCATGATCTAGGAGGGCAAGCATAGGGTGGGGAAGCTTGGCGATGCAGAGAGGCAAATCCATTATGACCACTTTGACATCATTGCATTTACACACACTTCTTTTTCTACAGGCTTCACAGGCTGCCCAAGAGGCAGAAGACAATGCGAGAAAAGCTAAGAACTCTGTTAACAGCTTGCTCACCATCATTAATGACCTTCTGGGACAGTTAGGTAGATATCTAAGTTAAAACTTTCCCCACTCCTAGCAGAATTCTGCTCCTAAACACACATGCCTTGTTCTTCAGAACATTGTTTTATTGCAGAAGCTGGAAAAAAGTAACAATTGGATTAGCTTGGCATCTAATGGTCCATTAAATTTATTTCTGAATCAGTTTTTGGTGGGTTATCCTCAAAAGACTCACTGTGTATGTGCTGTGTTCGTTGCTGCTTTGTGTGAGCATTGCAGATGTGATTCTTCTAGTTTTGCTGTGTCTGAGACTGTTGCCCCTTGAGGTACAAAGAAGGCTGGTGTGTGTATGTGAGGAGCTCTCTTTTTCCTCAGTCATTTCCTATGCTCAGATTATATTCCTTTCTGCTTTTGGAGACTTAAATACCCGTTTTGGTTACTGCATCTCCTATGATGGTCGCCCAGCAGAGAAGGAGAGCAGAGAAATGATGAAAAGTCCTCTAGCTCCTGTTTGGTCTTAATGTTGCTGCTTGGAGGAGTCTAGAGCCCTTTTGACAAGCATGCCCTGGCTCCTTCAGGAAAGGGAAAGCTCCTGTTCAGAGCCGAAATGAAGGGTTGAGAGGGAAGGTAGTCCCTTCTACCCTCTTCTCTTTCAGCCACAGTCACCTACAAAAGGGGCAACAACAGAGTTTCTCCGATAGACATTGAAAGTAAAATGAGAGCATCAGCTGACTTTAAACACTACCGTAGCCTTCTAAAGGCAACAGGACATCAGTTAATTACAGTGGAAAATATTTTCCCTAATTCATTAAACCCTCTTCTTCCCCCCCTCTCCCCACGCTGCCCACCCTGGAGTTTTGTCCTTGTGCCATGAACAGCTTGTCGGAAGAATGGATATTCACAATAAATGCCTGGCTTTTTCAAAAGTTCCAAATTCTGCTACATCCAAAGGCTTGAGTTAGGATTTGCTAAATCCCTCCTATGTTTGTAAAGCCCTAGCCCAGCGACAAGTAGAGTAATTAAATGTATATTGCACAGTTGTGATTCATTCATAGGGATCATATAACCTTATAAACTATGGAAGTGAAGCTTGTGTTAAGAACCCGCACAACAGAATTTGACCTTTTATGATTAAATTACATTAAAGACAACATTTAAAAATGTATTGAAAACAAAAAGGGCCATATCCTCAGCTTGTATAAAGCAGCAGAAGACTTGGCCCACAATGTGTGCAGTGAGTTAAGATCATTTAAGTCAGCTGTTACCCATGAAGTATAGAGACTGGGTGATAGGCTTATTATTTATTTGTGGCGGGTTCAGGCAAGTGTGGTGTTTGCATCCAAATACAGAGGAACCCACTTAATCTGAAATGCCACCTTGTGAAGTGTAATGGTAGTTTTGCTTTGTTTCATGGTATTGAAAGTGCCAGTAGCAATTCCAGTTAGTATTAATGCTCTGTGAAAACAGTTATTTCACTGTAAGACGGTTCCACTGTATTAATCCATAATTTGCCCTCTCCTGTGTAAGAGCTTGAGAGCAGGCAATAGCCTCCTGAAGTGTTAGTGGAATTCACTGTGTGCACTGCTGGTTTTCTAGGGCAACTGGACCCAGTGGACTTGAACAAACTGAATGAGATCGAGGGTACCTTGAACACAGCCAAAGATCAGATGAAAGATAGTGACCTGGACCGGAAAGTGACCGAATTGGAGGATGCAGCCAGGCGGCAGGACGAAGCCATACAGGCCTACAACAGGGACATTGAGGATATCCTGAAAGACATTAACAACCTGGAAGATATCAAGAAGACCTTGCCGTCTGGCTGTTTCAACACCCCGTCCATCGAGAAACCCTAAGGGTGTGCTGGGGGTGGGGGGCGTTCCCCCAGTGACTGGTGGAGCAATTATTTGGCTATGGAGTGCCTTAACACACAGAGTACCTTCTTCGAATCCCCAGCTCTCCGCTGCTCACAGTTGCTGTCTTCTTTCCAAATCAGGAAAATTGCAAAGTTTTAAAGAGAAGCAAATTAAATATCCATTTTGGGGCATCAAAGGGTTTTTTATAAATTTTCTCTTCCTCAACACTCCACCTCTGCCCCTCTCTCATACACACTTCCCTTTGATTTGCACGAGGATGTGGCATGTTTTGGACTACTCTTACTGCGGTGCAGAAATGACCACATGAGCCGGTGTACAGTGGGGCAAACTAGCTCTCCTTTTTTCTCCTCTTCCCCCTAACATGTTAAAACCTCAGTCCCAGAGTTCGCTCTCTCTATGAAGGAAAGGGTTGGCTATCAAAGTATTATTACAATGGCCAGTATAGCTGCACTCATAAAGAACACTAATCCCCTTCCCCAAATGTTAACCATTTTTTAAAAAATCTATGTAAATTAGCGGCCAATCAAAATTTTTTGTACCCATCTACCAAATGGTTTAGCATCTCTCTAGAGTGCAATATATCCCTCTACTGAGAAAGATATACAGCCTCTAAAAAGAGCTTGAGGGAGGAAAGGGAGAGGAACGGGGTGATAGGTATCAACATTACTGTTGGCCTATAAACTAGAAATTTTGTCTCATATCCGTGAACAGCTGCCTAACCTAATACTCCAAGTAGGGAATCTTGCAAGTGATCAGCTCTGATCTCCTTAGTAATAGTCACTAGGAGCCTCAAAAGAAAACTTCCAGGGTTAGAGAGAGAGAGAGACAGATTTTTTTAAAGCCACTAAGATCTTTGAAGAAGAAAGCAGAGAGGTCTTACCAGTTAGTCTGTCTGAATATGAAGTTGATGTCTTCAGGTAGAAAATGGGTGTCTAAGATAGAGATGTAAGGGTCTGTCTCTCCATCCGCTTGCTATCAGGGGATAGTATTTTTACACTACAGTAGCAGGCTTGCCTTTGTCCAAGTCAAAAGTCATCCTATCCCTGTTTTCCTGCTGATCTGCCAGTCTTCCTACAATGCTGCAACAGATTGTTCAGGCCTAGCTCTGATGGCAGATATCCAGCCCGCGCAGTATTTCACACAGCTGCCACTGCTGCCTCTTTAGAATTTCTGTCCAACTCAATGTCACCTGCTCCCACTTAGTTAAGCTACCTTGTTGGTTGGGAGGAGGGGTTGCCTTTAACTCCTCCCCTTTGAGTTTTCTCATTAGATCAATCTGACACCCCCTGCCTTTGAGATCCATATATATCTATTCTTAAACACTATGCAACTTTGTACGTTTGCGTAGCGGGGAAGAAATTATTATCTGACACACACTGGTGCTATTAATTATTTCAAATTGATATTTTTGAGTGAATGTGGGTTTTTTGTTTTGTGTCTGTTTGTTTTATCATGATTATTGAGTGAGGAAGTCTATCTTTGTGTGTGTGTGTAAATATACTCAGTCCTATTTCCAGAATGGCACAGTCTGTTCTCCTCTACTTGCTTCCTCTTAACCATCACTACACATGCACCATATATCTCTTCCATTTATTATTCCTTTGGGGTCAGGCATCTCCCCTGGCCAGGCTCCTGCTCTCTTCCCTCCTTTCTGTTTGCAATAACTCTATTCTGTGGTATTAACAATAATCCGCTTGCCTGTGTGTGCAGCCCAACGGTGAGGCACCCAGCCTCTCTTCCAGAGCCAGCCCCAGCCCCCCGAAG
Organism: Chelonoidis abingdonii; assembly: GCF_003597395.2. Lineage (NCBI taxonomy): Eukaryota > Metazoa > Chordata > Testudines > Testudinidae > Chelonoidis > Chelonoidis abingdonii. The sequence continues at coordinate 55,796,155 of NC_133775.1, read as the reverse complement.
GACTCTGAAGTGTGTAACTCATAAGAAACCAATTACCATCTTTGTTTCTGACTAATGAAAGTGAGATGCTGATTTTGGATGGTTGTGGCTTTGCTCCTGGGAGTTGCAGCACTATTATAGGCCCAGTAGAGGTCTAAATGCTGAATCTGTAGCCTTCCTACATGTGCGAGAAATGAGAGCACAGTTTGGGGCTCTGTACGGTATCAGGGACAGTGCCACTGGGCAGGGGAGAGTGGTTCCAGCCAGCTCTCATGTCTCCTGCTTCTTTCCCAGAGGTTGTTACAATTTACCAAAAACTGACTTGGAATTCCCCTGCCTGCGACTGCTCCTAATTCCACCAGTGGAGGAGAGCTGCCTTTGCCCGTTGCACTTCTGGACCTTTCTGGAAGATATCAGTATTTCCTGGATGGCTGCTCTGGTCCTGTGGCTGCCTCCTAACCATGTCACCTCTCTGCCAAGGCTGTGGAAAGAGCAGATACAAAGAGGCAACACCATGGCCTGGCTGACCTCAGGCGTAAGGTTTCTGGCTTTTCACTTTTTCTTAAGCTGTTTTTAACAGATTTTTATTTTTTAAAAAAAGATCTTTATAAGCAATCTCTTAATACACTACTGCCTTACAGCCCCATTATCTCATTGTATAGGTCCAGTTATTTCTTTGCATAATGTGATGACAAGAAGGCTGCTGGTAGAATGCTGATTGTCACAGGGAACACACAACAGTTCCCTCATTTTATTCTTGCCTGTGGCCTCCTCCATATGTGCCTTCACTTCAGCTTTTGCCTTAATCTGTGGTCATGCTGTCTGGGGCGGTGAACAAAATGCAACATTTTCAGTTTTTTTTATGTATAAAACAGTATTTCTTATTTATAATAAAGTCTGAATATTTGTAACCCCTTATACCGTGAGTTTCTTTGAGTGTTCCTTTATTTGGGGGAAGCGGATGACGACTTGGCATGTAAGGTTTGCCTCTAGAAGGCCAATGAATTCAATATGTGGGTTGGAATACAAACCGCCCCCCCACCCCCCCTTTTTTCTGCTGGGATTATTTTTGTTTATCTGCTTTGAGAGGACCTCATCTTAATCTTCTCTTGGGATTTGTAACAGTGAAGAGATCTTATCTCATGATGAGAACCATGAGAGGAGGAGTCTGACTTTGCTCTTGAGGGAATTGATAGGTGGACGTTAACGTTCTCTGAACTTTCGGAGGCAATACATATATGCACTATGTACCTTCTGCTGTCCCTGCTTTGTTTGATGTAGGCGGTAGAGCCCTGCCCGGGACTATTTTTTTTAATCCTGCTTCTGTCCCACCCAGCAATACCTTCTCCCACTCCCACCTGCTCTTGCATTTTTATCCCGCTCCCACCTACAAAATCCCTAGATTCTGCTTGAGAGAAATTATCCCCGCTACTGGAAAAAAAGAAAGAAAAAAAAAAAAGGAGGGAGGGAGAAAAAAGTCAGTAAATACATATAAAGAAAACATCAGAGTTACAAACCCGAGTTATGAACTGAGCAGTCAACCACACATCTTATTTGGAAGCAGAATTATGCAATCAGGCAGCAGCAGAGACAAAAAAGAGAAATCAAATACAGTACTGTACTATGTTAAACATAAACTACTAAAAAGGAGAGCAGATTTTTCTTCTACATAGTAAAGTTCCAAAGCTGTATTAAGTCAATGTTTAGCTGAAAACAACCATAATGTTTTGTTCAGAGTTACAAACATTTCAGAGGTATGAACAGCCTCCATTCCTGAGGTGTTCTTAACTCTGAGGTTCTGCTGTAAAATTGAATTCAGACACAATTTTTATCACTAAAAGAATAAAACAAATCTTTCTAAAACCATGTAAAAAAAAAAAAAAAGCTTTAACTTCTGTTACAATAGACATCAAATCTTTCTATCCCCTACTTAAATTTAAGTATTAAAACCTTTATTTTTAAAAAAACAAACGAACTTGCTTTACATTGCTGAGTTTGTATTTCTAACAAACCGATGAGAGAGTTAGTGTTTTCCCACAAATTACCGGTGTGGTTTTTTTGCCTACCCCGTCTGGCCCGCAACAAAATATATTTTACTCACTCCTGCAATTAAGGCAGCAGGTCCTGCAGGACCTGTGGGATCCCAGTCCTGCTGCAGGGCTCTAGTACTAGTATGTGGTCTCAATACAGTTACTTCTGAACTGACTCCACCACCCTCCTGCCAGAGAGAAGGCGCGATCCCATCTCAATGTTCCTTTTTAATGTCTTGCTTTACTTCCTCTTCTCTCGTCCTTCCTCATTTCAAGGATCTTTTATGAAGTTGAAAACATGCCAGTGTGGTTTACTGCCTTCAAGGGTCAGAGAGGAGGGCTTTCTTGTTAGAGGTACATCCTCCTTCAAGACAAGTCTGTGCCAGCAACAAAAATCCTGTCCTGGCCACCGTCCAACAAAGCGTGCAAGTTGAAAAAACAAAACCCCAAAGTGAGTTGCAAATGATTGTGGTGGTAATTAGTTCTCTCACTGCGCACGTGAAGGAGTTTTAGCTCTTTGGCTAAAAATAAAATCAGTTGCATGCTGCAGTTTTCCTTGTCACTGAAGGATAAGTGTATATGGTGTGGCCAGCTGGGCGAGTGGGGGTGCTCATCACTCATGGAAGAATGGAAGGGTAAGCGGTATGTTTCTTTGCACACTGTGAAGGTAAGGTCTGTTCTACCTTGATTGGAGAGGCTGAGGAGGAGAGGTGACTCTGAGGGTATGTCTACACTACAGGCTTATTCTGATTTTACATAAACCGGTTTTGTAAAACAGATGGTATAAAGTCGAGTGCACGCGGCCACACAAAGCACATTAATTCGGCGGTGTGCGTCCATGTACCGAGGCGTCGATTTCTGGAGCATTGCACTGTGGGTAGCAATCCCGTAGCTATTCCATAGTTCCTGGAGTCGTCTCCGCCCATTGGAATTCTGGGTTGAGATCCCAGTGCATGATGGGGCAAAAACAGTGTCGTGGGTGATTCTGGGTAAATGTCGTCACTCAATCCTTCCTCTGTGAAAGCAACAGCAGACAATCATTTCACGTCCTTTTTCCCTGGATTGCCCTGGCAGATGCCATAGCATGGCAACCATGGAGCCTGTTTTGTCTTGTGTCACTGTCACCGTATGTGTACTGGATGCTGCGGACAGAGGCGGTACTGCAGTCTACATAGCAGCATTCATTTGCCTTTGCAAGGTAGCAGAGATGGTTACCATCCCTATTGCATCATCTGCCATTGTAATTTGGCGATGAGATGACAGTTTTCAATCATTTTGGTGATGACAGTTATCAAGCATTTTGTACCGTCTGCTGCTGTCATGGGTGCTCCTGGCTGGCCTCGCTGAGGTCGGCCGGGGGCGCATGGACAAAAATGGGAATGACTCTCCACATCATTCCCTTCTTTATGTTTTGTCTAAAAATAGTCCTGCCTAGAATATGGGGCAAGTCTACTAGAGAGCCAGAGAGCAGAGCCGCTCCGTGTCAGAGCCCCAGAGATCCCACAGAAATGGTGAGCTGCATGCCATTCTAGAGGGTGTTCCTGCAACAACCCCACCCATTGCTTCTCTCCTCCCACACCCCTCCTGGGCTATCGTGGCAGTGTCCCCCCCCATTTGTGTGATGAAGTAATAAAGAATGCAGGAATAAGAAATACTGACTTTTTAGCGAGAGAAATGGCGGACCGCCTTTGCTCTATGATTAGTCAGCACCCCGCCCCGGACAGAATCTTTCTTTAGACCCGAAAGGGAGGGCGGGGCGCTGATGGAGCTCAGGCTCAGTTATATGGGACAGTTTCCAGCATTTGTACTGTCTGCCAGAACGAGGGAGTCATTCCCATTTTTTACCCAGGCGCCTGGCTGACGCTCATAGGCAGCCAGACAACTCATGGATGATATGACTGCTATCAGTCATTTTACTGTACATCTGCCGGGAAGGAGAGAGAGGAATGCTACTGTTTAGTCACTGCAGCACCCCGTATCACCAGCAGACATCCAGAGACACAGTGACATTGAGAAAAATGGCGAGAGAAACGAGGAAATGATTTTTTTCCCTATCGTTGAGGGGACCGGTAAATGCGACCATATTTCCCTGAAACTATGCGACAATGTTTTTGACCTTCAGGCATTTGGGGAGCTCACAAGAAGCAAATACTTTTGAGACTCGGTGACCTTGGATAGCTGAGTCTTAGTACCCTCCCTCCTCCATGAGCGTCCATTGGTTCTTTGCTTTCCGTTATGCTTTCACACAGCACTGTGCTGGGACTCTATCTAAGCCAGAATTATTTTCAATGCTTTATCAATTCGCTTCTTAACGATTTGATAGAACAGATTCATCTCTCCATAATATCAGGAACCAGATATCTCCCATACGCATCTGGAGCTCTTTTTGAATTTGACTGCATTCAACCCGTCTGATCAAGCTCCACGTGGGCAAACAGAAATGAATTGCAAAAGTTCGCGGGCTTTTCCTGTTTACCTGGCCACTGCATCCGAGTTCAGATTGCTGTGCATAGCGGTCACAGTGGTGCACTGTGGGATACCAGCCGGAGGCCAATACCGTCGATTTGCGGCCACACTAACCCTAATCCGACATGGCAATACCGATTTCAGCGCTACTCCTCTCGTCGGGGAGGAGTACAGAAACCAGTTTAAAGAGCCCTTTATATCGATATAAAGGGCTTGTTGTGTGGACGGGTGCAGGGTTAAATCGGTTTAACGGTGCTAAATTCGGTTTAAACGCGTAGTGTAGACCAGGCCTGAGCTGAAAGAACACCACCCTCTTCTGGGTTAAAGGAGATTTAGCTTCTATGTTTAAAATTAGGTCTTATGGAATAGGAAACCCCAATGATTCTGACATGCCCTGGGCTGTTCCGAGGGACCTCCACCAAGATCTGCAGTGGTGAGAAGGAAACTTCTGCTCCAGTCTCCCCAGCTTCTATTCATAAATTTCATAGACTCTAAAGCCATAAGAGAGGGACCATTATGATCATCCTGTCTAACTGCCTACAGACCACAGAATTTCACCCAGTAATCTCTACATCATCTATAATTTCTGGTTGCACTGGAGTGTATCTTTCAGAAAGCCATTCCATGACAAAGAATCCACCACACATACTGGTAAGCTGTTCCAATAGTTAATTACTTTCACCATTTAAGTTTTTTTTCCAGTTTGAATTTTTCTAGCTTCAACTTCCAGATTCTGGATTTTACTAATGCCTTAAATTAATTCCTAGGCTTGGCCTAAGTTAGGATTTCAAGGTGTGACACTAGCATCCAATGTCACCTGCTCCCATCTGGTTAAATTCCCTTGTAGGGTAGGGGGAGGATGTGCCTTTTGTTCCACCCTTTATTCGCCCTCTGAGAAGGTAGCAACCTCTGGAGTTTTCTCATTTGGATCAGTCTACTCGGTCCCACTTCCAGAGTGGTACAGTTTTGTTCTCCTTTACTTGCTTCCTCTGTACCTTGACGACTCATGCACCATTTATTATTCCTTTGGGGTCAGGTATCTCCCATGCCTGGATTCCTGCTCTCTTTCCTCCCCTGTGTTTGCAGCATCTATATTCTGTGGTATTGACAATAACCCGCTTGTCTGTGTATTAAGCTGAGTGACGGGGTGCCCTGCCTCTTCCAGCAGCACCGAAGGACTCTGAAGGAATTAGCTACCTTCACTGTCCGTGATTTGCAGAAGTGAGATGCTGATTTTGGATGGTTGTGGCTTTGCGTCTGAGAGTTGTAGGCCCAGTAGAGGTCTAAGAACTGAATCTGTAGCCTTCCTACATGTGCAAGAAATCAGAGCTCTGTTTGGGGCTCTGTACAGCATCATTGACAGTGCTACTGGGCTGGGCAGAGTGGTTCCAGCCAGCTCTCATGTTTCCTGCTTCTTTCCTAGAGCTTGTTACAATTTACCAAAATCTGACTTTGAAATTCCCCTACCTGTGAATGCTTCTAATCCCACCAGTGGAGGAGAGCTGCCTTCACCCATGCTAACTAACACATTTTTAAAGTCTAGTGTACTCTGCCTCTACCATTTTAAGACATGTTACTAGCAATGTGCATTGGATGCAGTAGATTTTCTAAACTTCTTGATTAACATGCTAACATCACATCTTTAAATCCCAGTTTAGAGTAGGCTTTTAAATGGGTCCAGAATCTGAATTAGACAGATTACCTTCTGTCCTGGTGAAAGGAACTCTGTGTCTGTTTGCGCTAGCACTTCCTACCGGTTTTCTAAATGTGGTCTCGTTTATCATATAGAAACACACAGGTTTAGTCAAGAGTCGGGAGCAGCTGGTTGGGTTCACTGTTCCAAAATATACCCTGGATTACAAATATCAGTGTTTCATGAGCAAACCTCATGTCTGTGGTTTTCGTTCATTACAAGTAGTGGAATATGATCAGAGGTTTGTACTGGAAACAATGCTGATCTTGTCTGGACTGTTGATCTCAAGGTTCTGTCTGCTTTCTGTGCCATCCAAGGTGCTGTGGGGAGGAAAGAGCCATTTCTGCCTTTTATCCCATCCCCAGACTTCAGGAGATCAAACCCGACCTGTAGACTGAGGGCTAGATCCTCAGCTCAGATAAATTAGTTTAGCTTTATTGACTTCAATGGAGTTGTGGCAATTTGCACTAGATAAGCAGACTTTTTCCTCTGCAGTTTCTGACCTACCACTTGTGGATGATTATGCCTTTCTCAAGGTGCTAGTATTTCAGGACTCCATCAGAGGAAGGTGTTCCTGAGAACCATCTTCCTCCCCTGTCTTTCTGATAGATGTCTGACACCCCTGTGCTCCCCCTTCAGAAATGACAGCAGCCAAGGATCTTTGGCCTTCTCTGCACCGCAAAAAATGTTTTACAGCAACAGTGCAGCTGTACTGGTGGCAGCAAATGTGCCAAGGAACATAAAGTTCAGGGGGGTTGATCCCCATGAAGTGCAAGGGCCTGAGCCCTGTATAAACTAGCAAGCTGGCACTGGTTGCACTGTGGCTGGAATACTGGTGCTATTTTTTTCTAGTGTTGCTGCACGTTTTCAGACCAACGCCAGTGCTAATCGGTGGTGGTGTCACTGAAAGCACAGATTGCCCCTATCTGCATGCTTCTCCTCTGCCCTCACCCCTGCCACCCTCTCTTAGCACATCAATAGGAATTTTTAGACTCTCACCTGCTCCTCTCTGCAATCTAAAGCTGTTTAAATTCCTCTGCTAGCTGCCTGCCTCTCAGTAACCCTTGTTTTATCTGGTGAAAAAGCAGGGCTGTTTTTCTGGGTGACATGTCAGTTTCAGTAACTTAGTGGGCGTGACAAGACATACAGCTGCTGCCAAAGTTGATCCTTTGGGTGACTGTCTTGGACAGGTTTCACTGTGGTATTGTTCCTTTTGATTAATGTCCATTTTGTGTTGCTGTCCACTTCTGATTTGGTAGCAGCCTGCTCTTTACTGAGCCTGTTTAACTAAGACGATGTCTACTAAGCTTCCTCCTCAGTGGAGTAAATTATCCTCCCTTCAGCTTATTTGTGTCATAACATGGAAGTGCACTTTACAACTGGTAAAATGATAGAGATCCCTGCCCCAAATAACTTGCAATGGAAGGCATGAATAATTGCAATATGGCTAATGGGTGAAGAGCACTGTGAGGACAGGATAAAGTCGCCTTGCTCTGTCACTGTATCCTGGTCTGCGATGGGTCAATATAATAGTTCAACAGCATTTTCTTTAGGCGTTGGCAAGGTGGGGGTTCTTCCAGATTCCTTATATGACCAGGTCTGTCTTAAGACTGACTGACTGCGTCAGGGTATGCCTGGACTGGAATAATCGTGAGGATTCTCCACAGTTCCCTGAAGTGCATCCCAGCCTTGTTACCAGTTGCTGCCTTCCGGTCGCCAGATCGTTCTACCCGGGTTTAAACTGTCTGCATCACGGTGTCAATGAGCTTGAGTATGTGACGGTTCCAAGACCAATATCACAACCTGAAGGAGGTAACTGCACGATGTTCCCTGTCTTGTGGGGCTGTTCCCGCTTGTAAAATCAAACAGCCAGTCTCTTTCTATTGGCGGTCCCTGCCCAAAGCCCTTCCTAGTGCAGTATCTCCCTGCTACAGGTGATGGTATCTCCTAGTCCATAGGTGGAGTGCTGGGAGGAAAACTAAGCATGAGGGAGGCTGGAGATTGTTCCTTCCAGCTCAAGTTTGGGATTTCTTTGGGAGGCACTTGACGTAGTGCATAAGATAAACTGCAAGTAAGTAAGCCCATGAAGGAAGCAGCTGCCTGTTATACTGAAATGGAATCTGTGGATAGTAAGAAGCTCCAACTCATCCATAAAGGAGTTAATGCAGGAAACAGATCCCCAGGACAGGGGATGGCAGTGAACTGAGATCTAAGTGCAGATAAGGAATTCCAGCAACTCCGCCAGGGCTGGTAAAGGCAGAGGAAGACTTTGGGTATGTCTACACTATGGGATTATTCTGATTTTACATAAACTGGTTTTGTAAAACAGATTGTATAAAGTTGAGGGCATGCGGCCACACTAAGCACACTAATTCGGTGGTGTGCGTCCATGTACTGAGGCTAGCGTTGATTTCTGGACATTGCACTGTGGGTAGCTATCCCATAGCTATCCCACAGTTCCCGCAGTCTCCCCCGCGCTGAGTCAGTAAAAGAATGAAACGCCGATTTTGGGCCCGGGAAACAAGCACAGACTGGTGGGACCGCATAGTTTTGCAGGTTTGGGACGATTCGCAGTGGCTGCGAAACTTTCGCATGCGTAAGGGCACTTTCATGGAACTTTGTGACTGCTTTCCCCTGCCTGAAACGCCATAATACCAAGATGAGAGCAGCCCTCACAGTTGAGAAGCGAGTGGCAATAGCCCTCTGGAAGCTTGCAACGCCAGACAGCTACCGGTCAGTCGGGAATCAATTTGGAGTGGGAAAATCTACTGTGGGGGCTGCTGTGATGCAAGTAGCCAAAGCAATCATTAAGCTGCTGCTACGAAAGGTTGTGACTCTGGGAAACGTGCAGGTCATAGTGGATGGCTTTGCTGCAATGGGATTCCCTAACTGTGGGGGGGGGGGGGATAGATGGAACCCATATCCCTATCTTGGCACCGGAGCACCAGGGCACCCAGTACGTAAACGCAAGGGGTACTTTTCATGGTGCTGCAAGCACTGGTGGATCACAAGGGACGTTTCACCAACATCCACGTGGGATGGCCAGGAAGGGTTCATGACGCTCGCGTCTTCAGGAACACTACTCTGTTTAAATGGCTGCAGCAAGGGAATTACTTCCCAGACCAGAAAATAACAGTTGGGGATGTTGAAATGCCTGTAGTTATCCTGGGGGACCCAGCCTACCCCTTGATGCCATGGCTCATGAAGCCATACACAGGCAGCCTGGACAGTAGTCAGGAGCTGTTCAACTACAGGCTGAGCAAGTGCAGAATGGTGGTAGAATGTGCATTTGGCCGTTTAAAGGCGCGCTGGCGCACATTACTGACTCGCTCAGACCTCAGCCAAACCAATGTCCCCATTGTTATTGCTGCTTGCTGTGTGCTCCACAATCTCTGTGAGAGTAAGGGGGAGACCTTTATGGTGGGGTGGGAGGCTGAGGCAAATCACCTGGCCGCTGATTACGCGCAGCCAGACACCAGGGCGATTAGAAGAGCACACCAGGAAGCGGTGCGCATCAGAGAAGCTTTGAAAACGAGTTTCATCACGGGCCAGGGTACGGTGTGACTGTTGTGTTTGTTTCCCCTTGATGAACCCCCCCCCTTGATTGACTCATTCCCTGTAAGCAACCCACCCTCCCCCTTCGATTACAGCTTGCTTAAGGAAATAAAGTCACTATCGTTTAAAAATCATGTATTCTTTATTAAAAAGTCATTATAAAAAGAGGGAGAGAACTGACAAGGTAGCCCGGGTGGTTTGGGAGGAGGATAGGAGGGAAGGAAAAGGCCACTAAAAAATTTCAAAGTAATGACAGCCTTTTGGTTGGGCTGTCCACTGGGGGGTGGAGTGGGGGGGTGCACGAAGCCTTCCCCCCACGCGTTCTTACACGTCTGGGTGAGGAAGATATGGAACATGGTGAGTGGGGGTGAGGGTGGTTACACAGGGGCTGCAGCGGCACTCTGTGACCCTGCTGCTGTTCCTGAAGCTCCACCAGACGTCGGAGGATGTCAGTTTGATCACGCAGCAGCCCCAGCGTTGCATCCGCCACACCGCTGATCTTTCCTGCCTACACCTCTGATCTTCCTGCCGCCACCTCTCATCTCACGTCTCTCCTCCTCACGTTCGTCCCTCCTGTCCTCACGTTCACTGGCATCTTTCCTGTAATTTGATACCACGTCCTTCCACTCATTCAGATGAGCTCTTTCATTGCGGGTCACTTCCATGATTTCCGAGAACATTTCGTCTCGCGTCTTTTTTTTCCTCCGCCTTATCTGAGATAGCCTTCGGGATGGAGTAGGGAGGCTTGAAAAATTTGCAGCTGCATGAGGGAGGGAAAAAAGGGAGAGAAGTATTTAAAAAGATACATTTTACAGAACAATGGTTATACTCTTTCACAGTGAACAACACTATTCACCTTACATAGCACATGTGATTTCACTACAAGGTCGCATTTTGCATCTTAATATTGAGTGCCTGCGGCTCTGGTGTTAGAGATCTCACAGACGCAGGTCCGGGCAGCAGAATTCAGCTTGCATGCGGCCATGGTAAGCCATTGTCTTTCGGCTTCTGCAGCCTTCATATACACAGTGCCCTCCTTTCCCAAATACCAAGCAAAGCCCGTTCAGTGCTGCTTCTTTCCTGTTAACATGCAGCAGCAGAAACCCCCCCCCCCATCCAATTCTCTGGGATGATCGCTTTACCCCCCCCCCCACCGCATGTGGCTGGTATCATGGAAGATCACTGCTAATCACCCCCCTCCCTTCCTCCCCCCCCACGTGGCTGGTAGCAGGGAAGATCCCTGCTAGCCAAACGTGAAAAAAGCTCAGCGCCATTGCCCCCCCCCCCTCCCCCCTGCTTGGCTACCTGCAAGGAAGGATTTCTTTTAAGCAACAGGCAAACAGCCCAGTAGGAATGGCCTCTGTCCCCTTAATTAAATTCCTGAATTTCAACCAGGTTACCATGAACGATATCACTCTCCTGAGGATAACACAGCGAGATAAAGAACGGATGTTGCTTGAATGCCAGCAATCACCGGGACCATACGCAGCTAGGCTTTGTCATGCAATGATACCAGATTACTTGCTACATGCATGGCGTGGTCAAGTGTCCTACCATGGAGGACGGAATAAGGCTGCCTTGCCCAGAAACCTTCTGCAAAGGCTTTTGGAGTACCTCCAGGAGAGCTTCATGGAGATGTCCCTGGAGGATTTCCGCTCCATCCCCAGACATGTTAACAAACTTTTCCAATAACTGTACTGCCGCCGCGAATGCATCCCAAGTCCTCAGGGCAAATCAATCATTAAAAAACGCTTGCTTTTAAACCATGTTTTATATTTACAAAGGTACACTCACCAGAGGTCGCTTCCATGGCTTCATTGTCTGGGCTAGTGGCTTGGGAGGGCTGGGAGGGTAATTCCTCAGGGTGAGAAAAAGCTCCTGGCTGTTGGGGAGAACGGAGTGCTGTGTGCTCTCTGCAAGCTCATCCTCCTCTTCCTCCTCCTCCTCATCTTCCCCGTGTCCGCAGAATCCTCAGCCATGGCTGAGATTACCACACCCCACCTCGGAATCCACGGACAGGGGTGGGGTAGTGGTGGCGGACCCCCCTAGAATTGCATGCAGCTATTGCTGTCCAGAGCAGTCACAATGGTGCACTGTGGGATACTGCCCGGAGGCCAATACCGTCGATTTGCGGCCACACTCACCCTAATCCGATATGGTAATACTGATTTCAGCGCTACTTCTCTCATTGAGGAGGAGTACAGAAACCATTTTAAAGAGCCCTTTATATCGATATAAAGGGCCTCGTTGTGTGGACGGTTAACGCTGCTAAAATCGGTATAAATGCGTAGTGTAGACCAGGCCTTTGTGTTGCTTGTATTTCTGGTCAGCATTGCATGAGCTGTGTCTTGTGGGAAGTGGAGTGCGGCTGATGCTGCTGACTCCAGGGAAATGCCGTTTGTTTGCTCCCTGCGCTAACTGGCACGTCACAATCTTTCGCCTCAGAATTTTTTCTGGTTCCTCTTTAACTTGTTGTTTTCTGGAAACAGCAAGTTTGCCTGCTGAAGCCTGTGGACCATGCATGTCCTTCACACAGCCCTTCCTAGGAGCCCTAGAACCATGCTCAGGGAGTTTGAATGGGTGGGAAGGAGCGAGGGCATGTCTGAGACAGAGCTTGCACTGTGGTTTGTTTCACAGCTGTGGCTGCTAGAGGCTCATGCTGTGGTTGTCTTCAGCTGACATTGCTAGCGCCTTTGCTATTCTTGCCAGGCACTGCTGTGAGAACATTGTCGGAGACAGCCAGGTCTTATGGGGATGGAAAGGGATGCTGGGAGGCCTGACTCTGCTCCTTTACCCCACTGGCTGGAGTGAGGATTATTTTCTGGGTGGGGCCCTTAGGGGCAGCCCTCTGGTGGCTATGGATGGTGAACGTGCCCTGCCTGGAGGAGGCAGGGTGGTGGCGGGGGCCTTGAGCAGCTTCATAGCGCAGGCCACAATTGGACTTGAGGGCTGATTGGATACAGTTATACAATGCCCAGGTCAGGCACGTGCGTGAATTCTGAGGAACAGCTGTGGCAGGCATAAGCTGGGTATGTTCAACCAGTAACGTGTTCCAGATAAGATTCCCTAAGCTGATAGATAGTGGCTCTGGAAGTTACAGGGAAATGTCAGGAATGGTTTGAGAACTTCCTTGGAAGCCTGCAGGCACCTGGCAGCAGAGTTGCTACAGGATTGTGGAGCAGAGAGAAGAATGCAGTAAATGCAGAAGAAAGGAAATAGATTCCTTCCTTATCTCACTTACCTGTGTGTGTGTTTTGTGACGGACAGGCAGGGCGTAGGCTAAGCAAGGCCAGACATGACTGTACTTCCTTGCGCTGCTGACATCTCAGCTGCAGTCTAGCCAGGCAGGCCTGCCTGGCTTGCTCACAGGAGGTGCATGGAAGGGCACGGTTCCTGAGTGATCTGCCACAGCCCAGAGGGGGTGGAATTCGACTTGAACCTCAGCTGGGAGAAAGGTGTCCCTGGGGCTGTTAACCTGAGTAGGGAGACAGTCATGGTCTTGATAATTCTGGAGAACATTCCTCTGAGACCTGCTTTTACCACAACCAGGCCACTTCCCTGTCCTGTAACTCTCAGGGCATTTTCAAAGCTGGTGACAGACTGGGTCTTGCTCACTGGATCGTTGCTTTCCAGTACGAATGAGGGCAGGGCAGCCTGGACTTTGCAGTCACTGGAATTAACCAGCACTAATGGGTTCAGGAACAAACAGGAAATGTCAGGAATCTGCCTAGTACCTTACAAATGTTCCTGGCAGAATCCCATTTTGGCAAGGTCCAGATTTTATTCTGGGGACTGTTTTGCCCTATGAAAGCTGTGAGGCAGCCTGGCCTAGTGGACTAAGCACAGGCTTGGGAGCCCAGGAACTTCTGCATTTTAATCACAGCTCTGCCACTGACTTGCTTTCTGTGGCTGTGGGTAAGACACTTAACCTCTCCAACCCAATTTCCCCATCTGTAAAGCGGGGATGAAGATATTGTGCTGCATCCTGGGGATACCCAGGGTTGGGAGGCACCCTGCTATCACCTACCCTTACTGTGAGAAAGCCTTGTCTTTGCCTGTTGGGGGTCAGCTCCCCAACTCTGACCTGGCCCAGGCAGCACAAGCACCCCCTTTGCAGGCCCACTGTCACTTTACACTGAGCACTAAGCATGCTCCAGCCCCTGAGCCCCTCCCAGAGAAGTCCTGCCCCGCTCCACTGGCCACCTGCAGTATTCGCAGACGTGCTGTGGCCAAAGGAACAGTACACCCTAACTTGCCAGTTACACTTAAATCACTGCTCTGCTTAACACACAGCACTTGCTTATGTTTAAATAAGCATGTTTATTTAGCTAAGTCTAGTGATAGCAAGCAGAAGTACTGGAAACAGATGGTTGCATATAAAATAAAATTTACATGCATTCTAGAACCTAGATTGACTTATCTAGATACTTTCATGTCTTCGACCAATGCGTACCCAGAGTCCTTCCAATGTTCTGCAGCCAGGCTTGGCCATGATCTTCTGTTCCTAAGCCCTGTCACACAGTAAGCCCCCTGAGTGGAAGATGCTGTGTGTTGCTTTGCGTTACCTGATGTATCAGACTAATCCTTTGGTATTAGGCACAAGCAGGATGACCCCCTGCTGATGGTTTTGTTCCTGAGGTTCTCTCCCCTGTAGATTTTGACAAGCTTTTAATTAGTGTAAGGCTCAGTGTGCAAATAGGCCACTGTTGTGAAGAGGACAATACAGGATGACCAGACAGAGAAATAAGGGTCGCTTACCCACTGCCTGACACAAACCTGTCTGACACATGTAACCTCATAGAGACCCTGTCTTACCTTAGTAACATAATTTTCATTATAGAAACGTAACTTCATAAATAATATCCTTATATGCATTTTGCAATGATTATGGCCACCAGCAGGCTACTGGATCTCAGTAGAGACCTCGCATGCCCCCCATGGGTGAATTACCCAACCCACGGCACCCTGTAAAACAGTGGGTATCCCCTGTGCCCTGTGCCAGTCTGGGTCACAGATATCTCACAGAGATGAGGGCAGAAAACCTGCATATCCTCATCCTCATCCCAACTTGTGCACTCAGGTTTTAGTCTGACAGTAAGTGTTTATGCTCTTCTTTTAACTTGATGGAATTAATTCTTTTTTTTTTTTTTAATGGGGCTGCCAGAGAGGATGCATCTGAATTGAAGGATCCAATCTGCAATCATCAAAAACAGCTTTATAACTGCTTCACTGGATAGTGACCTTTTTTACCTTGCCATTGGTCTAAATCTTGCCAAGTCAGTATATCCTGAAAGCTAAATCAGCTGCTGGTCAGTAGCCAAATTGGAAATCAACAGGTGGTCTCAGTCCAGGCCCTAGTGCCCATGTTACCCCACCCCTCTAGAAAGACATTGTGGCTGGTAGCTTTGCTGGCAACATTAGCACAAAGAGGCACATTTAGTTATTGGCATAGAGTCAGAGTTACCCACTTACTTAAAAAAATTTTCCACGTAGAACAGGCTCAAGGCCCATCTGATGGGAGGAGTATGGGGGATGTTGTACTGCTGCTATCTGCACTGTACCTATTCTGCACTGCAGTCTCTGGGACAGTCATTTATGCTCATTTAATTACCCTGAAATTTACTTTTTAAAATGCACAGAGCCATTTTTGCGGATATATTAACCTAGTGTCTATAACCTTTGAGAATATTCCTCCTGGATGGCAGCCTGTTTTTAGTCCAGCAATGGAACGCCCCCTAGGATTCTTGCACTGGAGGGAAACTCTTTTCCACCATTTAATACGGAACTGTAAAAACATTAGGTCAGTCTTTACAACTGCTCGGATCAATTGGTGAGAACTTCCCCCGCAAAGCACAGAGACTGCTCTGTTGCTTTTACATTTCTTTTTGACAATGGATTGAAGAATGAATCCCTTTAGGTGAATATCAGACCCGGAGAGTAAGGGGTGGGGGAAGAGAGAGAGAGCACCTATATGGCTGATATCAGAGATCATTTTCATTCTAAAGTTCCCCAACTAGTAACACAGTGGAGGTCGGCCTCTTCCTCTTGTTGTTTATTAAGACCCTCTCCAAACCGTGCTGCCATATCTAAGGGGCTATATAAACAGAATGTCATATGTAATTTCATTTCTATGGGGGGCTGGACATGCTCTTTTCTTCCGGGTCCAAAGGAACTGGCTTGTCTAGAAAATAAGGTTTTGAAAGGTATCTTTTGGTTAGTGTCTGGGGTGCGTTAAATGCTAGGATCCCAGACATCATGACTTAGTCCTGGTGGGGAATGGCTGATGAGTAAAGATTAAGTAAATATGTATGAAGGATGAGTAAGAGGGAGGGGAGATATCCAGCTAGTGTGTGAAGGAGGTAAACCCCAAGGAGATGAATTGGTTAGAGTGGTGTGAAGGAGGACAAGAAGGAGTAATGATACAAAATCAAATAAGGAAAAATTTTGATTGTCAGGAAAATCTTCCTGACACTGGGCTGCATTGTTCTCTTGGGGAAGTGGTAGCAGTCCCATTGATGGGGGTGTTTAAAGATATGCTGGGCAATAGAAAACACACTGCGGTTATCAGTTCTGTCTTGGTGGGTGGATGGTGTAATGCTGGCTATGTAGATCGGTGGAGGAAGAAGTAGAGGAAATTGTGTATTTTGCAGCACACAGGGAATCTTTATTAAATGCACTTCACCAAATGACTGAACGACCTACAAGGTGGTTTGGCAAGAGCCTGCTGTTAATTACAACTTTGGGAATATTTACGCCTCTCCTTTTAAAACACATCAGATAATTAATCCTGGGTGGCAGAAATCGACATGCCATCAGCAGCTTGGTGGGTTGGGTTTATTGTTTGTCCCAGGCTATGGTTCAGCTCTACTGTGTTAAATTAACAGAGAAAAAGCTCTAATAAAAGATCGCTCAAAAGCAGAGGCAGGTAAACATTGGCAAAATGAATCCCAACCGTGCAGTGGCATCATGCTGGTTGCACTCCACGGACTCCCCAAAATGCTGCGCCTGATCTCCTGGCAAGGAACTGAGCAGCATTATGTCAGCCCGAGGAATTTAATCCTTAGGAGGCTGTTGGGCAGCGTAAGAGATTCAGAGGGAGACCTAGACATTAATGACCTGGATTAGAGATTGAGGCTGGCTCTGAAGCTAGCAGAAAAGCAGTAAGTTGGGAAGCGTTGGCTGGACTGGACTGGGCTGGATTTCAAACCATGGGCCCAGGCCCCGTTGAGTAGAATAACCAGGTAGGCAACCAGAAAGCTTGGATTCAAGGCTGAGCTTGTAGTGCTCCTTAACTAGTTCTCCCTGAGCTGGTAGTGCTTCTGGGCAGTTTGCCAGGGCGTCAGGTCAGGTGTAGTTATACCCAGCTGCGACCTGTGACAGTAATCAAGAGGCATAGGATGTAGTGCATAGGGCACTGGACCTGGGTTTTGATTCTGATTCTGACCTGCTTTGTGAGCTGGGGCAAGTCACTTCACCTCTCCATGGCCTTTGTTTTGTCTATTTTGATTGCAAGCTCTTCTGGTCAGGGACTCTCTCTCACAATGCATCCGTACAGCACCTTGCACAATGGGACCCTGATCTTGACTGGGCCCTCTAGACACGACTGTAATACAGGTAGTGGTGATCAATTCACAGAGAGCACGAAGGAAGAGAGAGTGACTGAGACCGGGCCCCCTTGATTTCAGTGGCAGGCTTGGGTACAATGAAGGATTCATAGCATCTGCAGCGGCTTTTATTTAATTTTGAGGGGCTTCTGCTGAGGAGAAGAAACTTATTACTAAATCCTTGGCACTGACTGGGAGGAAGCTTACACGGCTGATGTGCCTTTCTATCCCTCCAGGCCTCCCTCCTGTCTGGGTTTGTGCTGCTGTTTTGGTTGGTGTAGGACAGCCCAGAGAGCTGGTAAGGAGATCTGAGGTTTAGGTGTGTCTGCTTCATATGGGCTGGGCTCTCCTTATTCACCAAGTAAGTCTGACTGAGGCACATGCTTTCTTCCTGCGTCAGGAGTGACTCAGGTACAAGAGCTGATAAAACCACCTGAGAAGAGAAAGCGAAGCACATTGGAAAGCCAGCTGCAAGCTCCCTGCTCTGCACTGGTGTATTGTGTATTCATGCCTGGATTCCCAGAAATGACTTTGCACTGGCTGCTAACCCTGAGTTGCTTCTGTGTCTCTCTCTTCCTGCCTGCAGCCATCAGTACCAACAGAAGAGAAGGTGAGTCTTACGTGATTAGATCTTCCTGCTTCACTTTAGAAAACTGATTCCATGTACAATTTTTTTTGTTTTAAATTCTGCACTGGGTGAAGGGTACTTCAAATGACCTTAACGGCTACAGAGCCCCTAGGTGAGACGGCACTGAGCTGTGAGATCTCACTCCCCTCCTGAGATTTGGAGAGACACTTGTGGATGGGAGTGGTAAAGTTTTGGTTGGAAATAAACACTTGATACTATTATCTGGATTTCCTCAGAATTTAAACATCACAGGAATGCTGCATTGATTCATCAGGACCATTGGTAGCCCAGATTATTCTGGGACCCTCTTTAAATAACTTACTGGCATGCAACTACTTTCTTTAAAGGATCTCTATTTTAGAGGGATTTGGGTCTGAACATGCTAATTACATTATGCTGTATTGTGTTAATACAGCACTTTTAGTAGCCCAAAGTGTATGCTGCTAAGCCAATGCATGAACTGGAAAAAGAGAGCCTTTTTGGCTTAGTAACACTGACAGAATTCAGATCTTGTGAAGGTTTGCCTTTCAAAATGTTTTGTGTCAGACCAGGTCTGCACATGCAGTGTTTGCAGCTTGCAGGTGAACACATGTACAGTTATGTGTTGTGAAGCACACAACCAGTGTGTTTATATGTTACGAGATACTCTGTATGATGGTGTTGGTTATATATCTATACATGTTTGGACAGGTGATAGTGACCAATACTGTGACAGTGCAACTATTTATATGTGTGGCTGTATGACAGTGTGACACCTAGCCTGTACTGCAGGGGTAGGCAACTTATGGCACGCATGCCAAAGGCGGCATGCGAGCTGATTTTCAGTGGCACTCACAGCGCCCGGGTCCTGGCCACCAGTCTGGGGGGTTCTGCATTTTAATTTAATTTTAAATGAAGCTTCTTAAACATTTTAAAAACTTTATTTACTTTACTTACAGCAATAGTTCAGTTATATATTATAGACTTATAGAAAGAGACCTTCTAAAAACATTAAAATGTATTACTGGTGTGCGACATCTTAAATTAGAGTGAATAAATGAAGACTCAGCACAGCACTTCTGAAGGGTTGCCGACCCCTGCTATATAGTATGTTTTGCTACATTGCATTGTATTTGCATGTATGGTTACAGAGTGTGTATTGACAGTAATAGGGTCTTCACAGCTGGTCTGATCTTATGGCTATTGCTGCTACTATGTATCATAACTCATGACAGTGTCACATCATTGTATATGTGTGTTTGTGACTGACTTGAATGTGTGTTGTAAGTAATGACATGCCACTAAGTTTTTTGTTTTTTATAGATACTTGCTTAACACTATCAGTTTGAGGGCAGCATCTGTGACTACATTGATAAAGGTGTGCTGCTGTGTATACTTCATATTTGCCTAAATGTATTTGTGCTAAGAGTTTAATACGTTTTAATTTTTAGTGGCTTGGAAGTAGGGTCTATAATTTCAATTATTTTTAATGTAAACACACCAAGAGATGGTAGAAAAAGTAAAGGAAGAAGTATTGAAAACAATCTTGCTTTGTAAAAACAGATTTGATTTATGTAAGGTGCAGCACTAATCAGATCCTTAAAACAAATATAATTATATCTGAAATGAAATCTCTTAATAAACCATCATAGTTTCTCGTCCCTTGTCCTGCAGTAAATGAATCCCTGTAGTCAGACAATCAGCTTATGTGGACTTTGAACTTATTATTGCACTTGGTATAAAGTGACAACCAATGGCAAATTATTGACAGGCTCTTACTGAGCAGGATTAATCTATTACAAACTTCCTGAATCAGTTAATCAAAAATAGCTCAGTTTAAATATTGTTGCTACTCTCTCCTGCACTCACTAACCAGCCATGTCAGTGCAATTAATACACTTTTGTTTACAATGGAACTATTTAAATCAGATTAGCGAAATATGAAATCTCATTTAGTTACAGAAGATCAGAAGCTGGTTTTTCAAACTGCGCAGCAAAACCCGTTGTAATATATGTGCATGCTGTGGTACAGACAGGTGTATGACACTGAAAGTTTCCTGATGTAGGCAGCGTGTCATTCAATGAGTGCATGCGTGGTTGTGAGCATGGCATTGTTTATAATGATATGGGCAAGGAAGGCTGCGCACTAGCATAAAACAATTTTTTCCATGTGCCATTATATGTGATGGTGCGAGCTGTCTGTCACTTGTGGGGTGTGTCTCTTTTTCGGTTGGCTGTGGGTTTGAACAGTGATGTTTGCCTGTACCCTTGCAGGTATTGGTGCCAGAAAGGGAGATCTAGGTTAGCTGTGCTTTGTGTCTGTTAAAGGCTGGTTCTCAAGCATCTCTGGTGGGAGAAACATCCCTGGATGTATCAGGACCCTGGTGGAGTCAGATGCATGGGGCTCAGCAGTGTTTGTTGTCCCCTTCAAGTGAGGAGAGTCTGGCACATGGATTGTAGGTGCTCTCATTATTCAGGGGCGAGGGAGGCTTTGGCAGCTGGAAGGGAGACTGAATGAGTGCTGGATACCTGTGTGTGTTTCTGGGGCTGGAGGAATGGGTTGGATTTGAGTGCTAGCTGACAGGGGTTCAGCCCACAGGTTCATCTTGCTGTGATGGGGTGGAGTAGGTGGCATGCTGGGCTGGGGCCCTGAGAAATACACAGCTCTGTGCAGCTGGCACATGCCATGGGCTGGTCTCCCTAGTGCTTCCACTTGTGATGTTTAACTGTAGGAACAAATTGGTGGGTGTTTAGGGCTCGCTGACCAGCAAAGACAGCCACCCCTGGTCTTCTCCTTTCCACCTGACAGGGATTCCTCTGCACTCTCCTCTGGGATGTACAGACCCTGCCAGGTTCCCAGGGCTCATACTTCAGGCTGGCTTAGAGATCTCAAACTCAGGCCTTTGCCTGGCAGAGGCCTGGGAAGCTCCACTGGCTCGACCACTTGGACCAATACTGTGTGCCACTTGGAAACCAGACAAGAGGGACATCTCTGCCATGTCTCCCCAGCTCTGTCTTTGTGTTTGTCCAGCCCAGATGTGCATAGGAAAAGCAGGGTCAGGTCAGAGAAGGCATCATCCTGCAACATCACACTCCACTGCTCTGCTCCTGCCAGGAAGCACTGACGCAAAACACATTCAATGTGGGAATTGCAGAGCCCAGGAGAGCACGTAGGGGAGAAATACTGATCAAAGTTTGAAGCCCTGGGCACGTTCCATTTGGAAGTAGAAATTGATGGAGTCTGGGATCGTCTTTGGTACAGTTTTATTCATTTGCAAGGAATGTACAAAGCCCACTTCTCCGAACGCAGGAGGAACTAGGAACAAAAGGAGCAGTTTCCTAGTTTACAATCCCAAGCCGCTTTAGCCAGGACCTGACCCAAAAGCACTCTCTCGCTTTTTCCTGAGTCACGCTGTGCTCATGGGCTCCTGTTTGGTTTTCTTCCTCCTCTGAGCCTCTCTGTCTCTGGCTTGTCTTTTTTACACACACTTGCACATGGGCCCTTCCCTTAAAGCGCCCTGTCTTCTCAGAGTCTGTCTACACTGCAATCAGACACCTGTGGCTGGCCAGTGCCAGCTGACTTGGGCTCGTGGAGCTTTGGTAAGGGGCTGTTTAACTGAGGTGTAGACGTTTGGGCTTGGATTGGAACCTCGGCTGTAGGATCCTGTGAGGTGGGAGAGTCCCACCGCTCATGCTGCAGCCTGAGCCCAAACATCTACATCACAATTAAACGGCCCCTTAGCCTAAGTCAGCTGGCAGGGGCTAGCAGCAGGTGTCTAATTGCAGTGCACACATACCCTCAGTCCAGAACTCCTGGGTGGGTTCACAATCCTCTTTTCTCTTGGGGGAGGGAGGGGCTTCCCCTTAACTCATCCTGACAGTTATGCTAATTGTAGGGTGCATTCACACCCAGTCTCAAAGCGGTTTGTGCTTCAAGCAGCCCTCAGTCTCTCTCAGCATAGCAATGCCACAGTGCCTAAAGCTGAGTGCAGGGCCGTGACATGAGTTACGGTTTAGCTCATTACAATTAAATAAATAGTATTGCCAAGCCACGACTCTGACTTCCTGTGGGTAGAGGCGGACTGGTGACACTGCTGCTGCTGACTGACGCAAGATGTGGTCAGTACATGGAGGCAAGCAAGATTTTCTGTTCTCCCCTGCTTGATGAGTGATCAACACGGCTGAGACTTCAGGGGAGAAATTAACCTTTTTCCCCATTTTTGGGACCCACTTTGGGCTCCCTGTCAGCTCTGTGGCGAAGAGGAAGAATTCCAGGCTTTGGCAGACTTTCAGTGACCCATGCGCATGTTTGACGGCACAGAACTTTGTGGACTGCGGAGTCATTCGCCTAGAACAGGCATAATCCAGTGAAGAGTCTGTTATGGAGGTGGCAGTCCAGAGGTGAATTCTAGCTTCACTGAACTGACCGTCTGCTGGTTTTATTCATCTCCTAGAATAAACAAATAGGAAAAGAAGATTGCCGGTGGATTCAGTCATCTCCATGGGACCTTACACGGAAAGGGGAGAGGTTATGGTTCTCATGGAAGATTTATTACATGTAAATGTGTTGGTTCCCAGGTGCTGAAGAGACTCTTCGCGTGCTGGTTTGGTCTGTAACGTTGCCAGCCTCATTCCTCGCTACCGCTGAAATGTGAGTTGCACAGATTCAGGACCAGCTCTATTTTCCTCTAAGGGCTAGCCTTAGAGGAAAATAAGGAAAATAGTTAGGTCTGCTCAACGACATTGCTCAGGTCTGTGAAAAATTCCACACCCTGTGTGTTGTAATTGAGCTGACCTAAGCCCCAGGGTAGATGCTGCAAGGTCGACAGCAGAATTCTTCTGAAACCCTAGCTACTGCCTCTTGGAGAGGTGGGTTTACTACAGCAGTGGAAAAACTTCACTGTGCCACTATAGCATTCCTATACAGCGTATAGACACACCCTTCTTTATACATGAATTTAAGAGTACAACATTGCAGAGAGCCCAGGGCTTGCCCGTCTCCTGCTCCCGCCCTCCAGAAGCTGGAGTCATGATCAGAAAAGCAGGCGAGAGTTTCTCCCTTTATGGTGTCGGGAATGCTTTGAGAATGAGGTTTTGCTGGGCACATACTCAGGACCCCTCCATCTTGGCACAGCATTAAAGAATCCCAGCTGTTCTATCTGCAGGCCTCACCTTTTCTGAACAGCTGGAGAATTCAGTTTTCCCAAGGTAGGGCCTCTCAGCACCAGATAGGAAAAAGCTTTCCACTGTAAATCCCCTTTTTCCCTCAGCCCACAAACACAGCATCGTATTATTGACCCAGACAGTTTAGGGTTTTTTTTAAATTTAATCTGCTTTAGCTGTCCTGGGCAGAGGCTCCTGGGGAGGGTCCAGCAATAGGAACAAACACGCAGTCCAGTATGGGACACCACTTCAGCTTAATAATGCATGAGCCCAATCTGTTGCCCTGGGCCAAGGCTATAGATGTAGTCCTCAGCATACGCCATGTGAAGGCAAGATGTGAAAATGTGCCCTGCTCTTATCCCCCATAGGATGCGCTGACACCAGTTTAACAACCTGGCCAAACTTCTGGGATATGCAAAAACTTCTTGGATGCTGTGTCCACATGATCAGACAGCATTAAGCTGGCCACAGTGAACCACACAAGGGAGTCAGATGAGAATGGAAACCTTTTGAGAAAAATCTGGCTCAAGGAACCACTTCTGTGGCTCTGGAATGGACCAGTCTGCCAGTGGCAGGATTGCAAGTAGAGAATGTTACTGGAGTGGACCTAACTTGGACGGCATATTTCATTATGTTAGCAGCCCTGGTAGAGTATGTGAATGTGTTTGTCTGCCATGCACGTTAATGGTGCCTGGGCGAGGACACGTGTGTGTGTTTGGAAGGGCCCTGGGCACTGTATGGCTAGGGGGAGGGAGCAAAGGGCTAGCCCAGCAGCACGGTGGATCACAAACGTGAACAACATTGTTAAAGGAAGGGGACAATGCATCTAATTCCTAAGCAAAAATCTGAGTGCTAAAATACCCAGGGACAGTTAGCTCTGCTCCCTGCAGCTGTGCTGGAGGCAAGCAGGTTCCTAGGAGCCTTTCCCTTGCATGCTGCCCATCCTGGGGCTGGGGAACACAACCACCAGGTGGCAATGGGGAGTGAGCACTGCCAGCAGGAGGGCAGAGGCTATCCCCTTCTGCAGCATGGATGGCTCTGTGTCTTGAGGCAGATGTTAGCACTCAAGGGAAGTGGACGAGGGCTGCAATATGTTACCCGTCCTCGCTCTATGCACCAGATTTCTGCTTGCTCTGGAATTCCCCCGATCAGTGTCTCTCCTTCCCGAAGCAAGAGATTTCTTCTTTGTTCTGTTCACAAGCTTCTCTCTGTCTCCCTCTCTCTTGTTTGTCTTAGGAGACTTTCCCTGGTTTCTCTTTCCAGCATCTCCCTTTTCCTTCACCCTCCTGCATTTTGTCTCCATCTATAAAGTGAGGTTAGCGCTGGTAGAAGATGCTGGATTAGCAGCCTGGGAAACCCAACTTTTTGGTCTAGATGAGGTGCAGCAGGTCAGACTTCCCTAGCAGGAACAATCTCTACAAGAGCAGCTCACCCCAATGGCCCATTCAGTCCTTGGCCTCCTTGATACAAGGTGCCCAGTGATTAGCAGGGTTTTTCTAACGTAGATGCTTGGATGCTAGAAGCCGAGATGTTACAATATCCAAACAGTTTGCAGATGGGGATGATTTTGAGCCAGTGACCTAGAGCAGTCTGCATCCCGTTCCCCACATCTTCCCCACGCTCTAAACTTTTGCTAAATTGCTCCTCTCTTCCTGTCTCTTTTCTCAGCCCTTGTCTGTTCTTTTGACAGCATCTTTGTCCTCCCACTGACCAAATGTCACCTGTAGTTGCTAAGGAGCCCACGGACCCTGTCCTTTCAACTGCCTCTTAAAGGGGACTTTGGCCCTACAGCTGAGTTTCTCTTTTAAAAAATTGTGGTACTGAAAAGTGATCTGTGTCTAGACATGCCTGGGTGTGCCAGGTACGTGAAAGCAATTCTGGTGCCTTGAAGAGAACAATGTAATTCTCTTCAGTTGTAACCCTTCTGCCACGTGAAGTCAGCAACAACAAGGGCTGAGTTCAATATCCAGGGTGCCTCTTAACAATACAACACAGAACTGGCTCGAGTCCCCACCCAGTAATCTGGGAAAATTAACCACCACCCTTTGGCACCTCTAAGAGGCTACGCTTCCCCTCTTGCGAGCACTGAGTCTGTGTAGGGCAGAGAAAACTTTTACTACAAAGGGGAAAGGAACCTGGCATTAATTTAGGGAAATACCACAACCATGATTCAAACACATCTGACCATGAACAAAACTCCCGCCCCAGAGTACACTGGGCAGTGTCCTTTGCCTTTGCCTTTGTTTCTCACCTTGCGGTGTAAAAATCCAACAAACTAATGTCTCTTACCTTTAAGATGCCACTTCCCTCTCCCTCCAGTGCCTCCCACTCCCAGTTGCTGTCCTTGGGCAGCAGAGACCCAGCATTCAGAGATGCGTTCGTGTGAGTTCACCTCCCATCCGGAGAGGAAGGCATGTCGAGCAATGCCTTCCCTGCCGCTGCCCTCGCAGCTGGCTCACAGTTCACGCTGTGTCACTGCTGCACCATTGTCTACTCTGCTGCTGACATTTGTTGTGCCACCATTCACTCCACGGCACCATCATCTGCTCCATCACCAATGGCCCTGTGCTGTCACCTGCTTCTCTACTGTGACCTCTGCAAGTCGGTCTCTTGAGGTTGCACCCAGTTCCCAGTGATTTCAGCTCTCAGTGTGGGTACCTCACGTCACTGCTAGTGCAGGCTGAACAGTCTCACCTGCAGAAAGGCTGTCCCACAGCAGATCTAAGCAGCACTTAGACCTGATTACTGGTGATTTCAGCTCTAGTGATCGCTTCACAAAACAAAAGACTCTCAATGGAGCCTAATTAGCTCTGTCTTTAAACAGGGGAGAGGGTAGGTTAAATGGCACCCAGGAGTCTTAGGCAGAACCCACACTTCCAGGCAGGAACAGCTGTCCCCACCCCCTCACTCTCCACCAAAGCACCTGTTAGTGAGTTCAGTTCAGTTGAGGGTGACCCACTCAGTCTGCACAGGCTAAGTACAGTTCTGCTGTCCTTTACTCATACAATAAGGGTAACAACATTTCATTACCCCTGCATTCAATTTTTTTTTATTAAAGCTGATGTTAAAATCGTCTAATATACAGGTTAAGGAAAGCGTGTCTATATGTCTTACTAAAGTGATTTGTAACCCAACAGCAGCCAAAACTGATCGCTTGGGCAACACATATGCTCTGTCTGCTGTATACGTAGGTGGAGTAGGTGTGTTCATATACATACAGTCTGGTCCTAAAGCCTTTTCTCCCCAGCTCATGGCTAGCAGTCAGGGAAGAGCTCCTTCAGAGCTTGCTTACACAGCAATAGAGAAGTTCTCAAGCAGCATCCCTGGTAGGCTATTCAGACAATCCATTCTCTGAAGATCTGTTCTTTAGAGGAAAGCCAGGTCTACACTTGGCAGGATCTGCTGGTATAACGATACTGATATTTTGTACCAGCAAAGCTCTCTTCGTGTGGATGCAGCTTATATTGGCAAAAGGTTTATTACCGCTAGCCAGCCAGAGAATGAGGGAGGGACCTTGTGTCATTCTGTACAGGAGTGATGCTCAAATGTTATTACTAAATGCCTATAGCCTGACTCAGTGCATCCTGCAGGTTTTTGTGTCTGGGGGAGATGAGTGTTCAAGACTACAAGGTGGTGCAAGTTATTCACAGGCCCAGAGAGAGGCTGTCACATCCATCTGCATGTGGAAGTGGGGAACATGTAGGGGGTGGCAGGTATGTGTGGCTCTGACAGTGAGCACAGATTTGCAAGACAGCTTAGTAAGAAACCTTTCTGAGCTCTGGAATCTTGTTTTGAAGAAGTCATGGAGAAACGAGGCAGGCAGGGACAGTGTGAAGGGAAACAAAAAATTACACATGAGAGAGCATACAGTTACAGACACGTTGCAAGTGATGTCAGTGTCCTCGCTTCAAAGACTGCAGTGGGGTAGGAGGTGCTCTGCAGATCACAGGATCTGGCTCTTTATCCCTGGCTGAAGAGATTTCTTTGCTTGAAGGGGTTTTGCATGTGAAAATGCCAGAAAACTAGTTGCAACCATTACATTAATGATATGGAGTATTTGCCAACAATTACCACATTTGATACATAAATGGGGGGATATCTGCTATCTCCAATGCTGCAGCATCTCTGGCTGGGGACATAGCAGCACTGGGGTTCCCCAGGCTGCAGCTGTCCCCCTCGCTCCCACCGTGGCCCATGTACTGTTGCATATTGAGTTGGGTTCCACACGGAGTCAGTGGCTGAGTTGAAGCAAGGAGGAGGTGAGTCTGGCAGGATGGAGGCAGGTCTCAGCAGTGAGATGCTGCTGAGTACAATCATCAGGGAGCAGCGGGCTGCTGTGTGGTGGAGAGGGTGAGATCAGCTCTGGTTGGTTTGGCAGTGCTAGCAGGCCCGGGGTTTAGCTGATGTGTGCGGCTGTCTCAGGTGTTTGGAATTCCGGTCGTGTCTGAACCTGGCGGAGTGCGCTGGCAGCCAGCTGGGGCAAAAGTACAGCTGCTGCTGCCAGGGGCTCCCAGGATTCCTACTGCTAATCTCCAATCACAGGAGTGTTTGGATGCTGATGGGCGTGTGAGTGCAGGGAACAATTTCTGAACACACCATTCTTCCCAGTTGTCCTTATTGGGTGACGTCTCTCCCTGTTAATCAGCACACTTGGACAAGCAGGCCAGCTATGCCCTCGTCTCAGCCCAGTTTCCTGTTGCACCCAGTGCTCCCCCTGCAGCAGCCAGCCCTGGCCAGTGGCTGCAATAGGTTCGCAAGCTGTTCCAAGGGGCAGTGCAGCCTCGTGAAGCAGTTGGCCTGCGGGCGTCCCTGAGTCCCTAACAGACGCAGTGCCAGCTGCTGCCCTGGATTCTCAGCATGTTTGGAAGAGCTTATCCAGACTCTTCCTGTTTGGTGGGCCTGGGGATAGTTGTAGAGTGACATCATCACTGCATGGTGACAGATTCCCAGCTCGGCGGGTGTTTGTCTGTGCAGCGCACTGCGTTCTGTGTGGCCTCTTTCCCCTTTGGTTTGGTTCCTTATTTCTGAGCCTTCACCCCACGTAAAGCACTGAACAAACACGACCTGTTACTTTCTATTGCAGAGGACCTTGTGCTGGACGTATTTCTGCCATTTTCCCCTTTGTTTCATTGTAAATGGTGATGCTCCCCCCACCCTTTGTATAGACACACGAAATTAGATCAATTAGATGAGATTCGTTTTCCCTTTGCCCTAAATACCTGTCCCTTTTGCTCTCTCAGGAAGTCTGGACAATGGGACACAGTCTCAGCTGGTATAAACCTGCATCGCCCCACTGATCTACAAGGAGCGTCTCCAATTCACAGAGGCTCAGAATATGGCTGCGTGTGTGATTGATGGTGTTCAAATACAGCCAAACTGAAGGGCGGGCTAAGGGGATAATATTTCTTTTAAATTTGTTGCGATCCCAGCCCAACAGCCCTCTGTACTGTGAGTGCTGCTGTGGTGTCAGACTCTCAGAAGTGACTAACAGACTTCAGCCTCCTACAAAATCGAGTCTCATGATTTTGCTTTCTTAAGAAAACTTATGGTGGTTCTCGAGAGTCCAAATCACCAAAAGAACCCAACATACCTCACACTAATTGGCATAAACCAGGGGTGGCCAAACCTGAGCTCGTAAGCCACATGGGGCTCTTTACCAGCACGATGTTTGCACATGAAAACTTAACCTCCAAACCTGACCCCTTGTGTGTAAAAGCTACTCGGGTCCCTCTGTTTAACTGTGGCCATGTCCTCTGCTCTTTCAGTCTGTGACTGCAATGGGAAGTCCAGTCAGTGCATCTTTGACAGGGACCTGCTTCGAGAAACAGGAAATGGGTACCGTTGCCTCAACTGCATTGACAACACAGATGGCATTCAGTGCGAGAGGTGCAAGGAGGAGTTCTATCGCCAGCGGGATGGAGAAAGCTGTTTGCCCTGTAACTGCAATCCCAGAGGTACCTGAGCAGCTAGATGGGGATACAGGAGGAGGTGGGGGGCACTTCAGAAGGGGGAAGGGATTGCCCCTAGGGAGGGGGCCTGGGCTAGAAGTGATCCAATCCAACAGCTGTCTTGGAGCTGCTATGAATTGCCAATTAAAATAATTCTTGCCTGATTCTGGTGAATTAAATTGAATGGCTCCTTAGCCATGTCTCTTCCAAACTCTATCTGTTATGGTGAGTGCTGGCTGGGTTGTGGGAAGAAAGGACAGTTTGCCCTGGGCACCCTTTTGAGAGGGCCCCCAAACTGAATGGCACTGAGACCTAGCATACGGGGATGCAGCGCCATTTAGGTTTGGAGCGTGGCCGGGCCACATGTGAGTGATGCTGCGACTCTGCATGTCAGGTCGCAAAGCCCCTCCCTCAAATTTGGCCTGCTGCCCCTCCATTGTAATGTCATGACTTAGGGGCCGCGAGGCCAAACCTGAGTGGTGCTGCACCCCTGTGTGACAGGATGCAACACCCGTGTGACAGGAGCTGCTGCTGCAGGGTGAGCGCAGGGTGTAGTGGCTCAATTTCAGATTTTGCCCCTGGCCCTTGAAAAGCTCTGTGCGGCCAGACGCTGCCGGGATGGTCACGCTGCCGGAGTCCCCATTGTCATCAGCACGGCAGTGCTCCAAGGCACCTCATGCTGCTGAAATCCTCCCTTAGGTTGTGTACAGTGTCACTGCACTAACAACTTCCTCGCCAACCCTTTCCAGAGGGAGGGAGAGGGGGAAGGAGTGGGTCTCACCTACTGCAGCAAGCTGTGTCTTGCAATGGCTGCCCTCCCTGCAGTGCCTTCCTTTTGTAACGTTTTAATAATATGATATTATAACCCTGGAGGCCAGCGTGAGGAGTTCTGCGGGCATGGGTCACGGATAGCAAATGTTCTAAATTAGTTCATCTGAGCACATCTAGGCCAGCCTGTTCAAGTCCGGCGAATGAATATGAGCTCTTGCCTGTTCAGGTCCAACAGATCTAGAGAAATTTGTGGTGAGGGTTCAGAAGAACCCATGCTGCAGCCTTAGCTGGGCTGCCATCACAATGTGATGGCTTAGAAGGCACTAATTCATTGTTTGCTTCAGGCTGGGTTGACTGAACTTTGTGGCTAAAACCTGAATTGGAATCTAAACCTCTGCCATGGATTAAGAGATTGCAGATGGAGAAAGAAAGATTTAGTGAGAGCAGCTCAGCCTTACAAGGCGCTTAACCTTTGCAAAAAAACCACATAGCCTGGGGTTAGGTTGCTACTCAGTGAGTCATGGAAGTTCATCACCCTTTAGAAATTTCATTGAGAACATAGATCTGATGGAAAGCTTTGGGGTTTGGCTCCAGGACAGGCCTGGCATTCAAGGAGCACACAAGATAGCAGGCTGCTTAACAGAGTGAGACCGGAGCTTTTGGCTTCACCATCCCCTCTTCTCTTTACCATCTGCACTATGTTAAAGGCTCTTGTCATTTTTAGTGAGTGGTATACCCTAAAGCCAAGACTGTCAGGAAGCACGGGCATATCCTATGAGTGGCAGGAGTAGCGGATGCAGACCCATGTGCTAAATTGCATTTGTCATTGCATGCACCACTTATGCACTCTGCGCAGTATTCCATCTCTGCTGGACAGCTGCTTTGAGTATTCCAAACCTCTGAGCAGCTCCGAACAGCTGCCGGTTCTTAAACACAGCCTACCACCGAAATATTTCCTTCATGTCCGCTTTTAACTGTCATGCTTGCTCTCAGCCTGCCAGTCCACTAGGAGTGGAACCTGTTCCCACTCTGTTAAAGGTTTGAACTTAGCAGGTTGAGGGTGATCAAAAGGTGAGACCATCTGATTGCTGTTCAGAGGTCTGTATGAAATGCATTTGCTGGCCTTTGTCCAGATCCCAGAGGACAGGTATCCACATCACAAAGGATCTTAGCCAAAGCCCTGGACCTCAGTGAACCTTGAGCCAGGTCCACAGCTGCCCCACATTTTGACGTAATTGGCGTTCTCACGAGAGGCTGAGGATTGACTGCACCATAGAGGTGTAAGCATAGTTCTGTTCCCAAGTGTGAAGTACCATGTCTGGGGGTGGGTGGCAATGTATAGACGCTCACCAGGCTGCTGTACCTGTTCTGTGGATAAATAGAAGACTTCAGTCACTAAAGTTGTAGCCTGCTACCTCTCCCCAGCACTGCCACTTTAAAAGAGGAAATAATGGATGAACCACACACAGCGTAAATGCCCTCGATGCTGTTTATAGTGCACTGACCCATGGCAGCTCATTCTTGTGACAAAAGATGGGCTTAATGGCTTTGATGTCCTGGAGGGAATCCCAGCAGAGGCGTTCTCCTTGTTGCAGTGATTATATGGCAGAGATGTCTGTTGCTTGTCTAGTTCTGGTGGTAATAGCCAATCATCTGTGCGCAGAAAATACCTGCATTTCTTAAATGCTACAGATGCGCTGTACATGTCAGTGAAGCTCTGCACACGTCCGTTGTCCACAAACACAGAAATCAAGTAGTCTCTAGAACCATTCATTAACACTGAATAGAAATGCACAGAGGTTTTCTTCTGTTTGTCGGTTGGTTTAAATTCTAGGACTGAAAATATCTACTTCTCTTTCGATTGCTCCCAAGTACTGTATTCTAACAGGAATGGAAGGAAACCAGTGCATGAGAGCACACTGTGAATATGGCAGTGTGAATGCAAATCTGTTCTCTACTGTAGTCTGTCTCCCTGTCGCTCAGGCAGGCAGGACAGGAGGTTAGCTGGGAATAGAGACAGCCAGTTCAGGAAGATGGTATGACTTGATGTCATATGCGCAAGCGTGGGGAACAATTCTGGTCCAGAGCCTCAACTGATATAAAATTGGTGCAACTGCATTGAAGTCAATGGAATTACATCAATTTACATCAGTTTGTGATCTGACTCAGATGAAACAATTCTGGGATTACCTGGTGGTGTGTGGTGTCGCTGAGGTTATTGTAGGACAAGAGGAGCTTTGTCCCTTAAGAGTCCACCAGCTCCCACCACTTTCTATTCTTTGCCTGAAGTCATAATCTTTTGCGTGGGGTGTCATAACAATTTCCACAGCAAGAACTGATATCACACGCACACACTGTGACCTCATGGGTAGAGCTCTGCGTGGATACAACAGCATCCAATCCGTAATCCACAAGAATGGTCTGTGGATATAAAGCAGATAGCCGCAGATTTGCAGGGCTTTAGATATAACATTTGGATCTGCATCCATCCACGATCCACAGACGTGGTCTATGGATAGCTGCAGATTTGCAAGGCTCTGCTCCTGGAGGGAATTAGCAGCAGGGGCAATGGAGATATTAAAATGAAAGCACCTGCCTTCAGCCAGTTACCTTGGATATCCCCAATATGGGGGAACTGATTATACAATAGTACAGGGGTGGCCAAGCTGTGGCTTGGGAGCCACATGCAGCTCATTTACAGTAAAAGTGTGGCTCACGGCGCCCCCATGCTCCCCTCCCACCCCGCATTATCCATCTACTAGACTAGGGGCTGGGGGGGAGCTCAGAACCTCTGCCTTGCTGTGTGGTGGTGGGGTAGATGCTTCTGCCCAGCCAGGAGAGGGTTCTCAGGGCTTCAGCAGGAGTGAGGCTGAAGCCCTGAGCCCCAGCAAGTGTGCTTCAGTTCTTGAACGTCTGAAGATTGTCATATACAGCTTGGAAGGTCAATAAGTTTGGCCACCCCTGGAATAGTACATGATAAATAGTGAGATTGGTCCCAAATTAGATTTTTTTTTTTCCCCCTCATATTTTTCCTAAGGGCCTCAGTGGGTGTTAAATTCCTTCAGGAGTGTTCTCAACCTGAGATAACCAGAGACAACACAGTAATGGTGAGACTGTTGAATTCTCTGCTTCTCCTCTTCCCATAGGCTCTCTTGGCCTCCAGTGTGATAACTATGGACGGTGCAGCTGCAAACCCGGTGTGATGGGGGATAAGTGTGACCGGTGCCAGCTGGGGTTCCATTCCTTTTCAGAGGCTGGGTGCCAGGCAGGCGGACAAGTGTCGTAAGTACCTGATACAAGCTAGAAAGGCTGGACTGTCCTCTCCAGAGCTTTGCAAGCTTTGTGTGGAGCCTGTGGTGACTGCAGACAGTTAGTTCATGGGCACTGTGCACAGGTAGCATGGTATGTAGTTTCATTCCCCCTTCCTGGCGATGGGATACGAAGCATAGGCCTCTCTCTGATCCTTACTCCTAACACGGTGGCCATTGCCATTCTAGAAGTGGCCATGAGGACAGAAAGTGAAGTGCTCGTTAATAACACTCCAGTGCACCTCCATGCAGAGCTCATGCCCTAACGTGTCCCCCCTCCCAGAGGTGAAACACGCCATATCTTCACACACTCTGGCGGTTCACGTCCTGCGGTTGCTTATCTACTCTTATCCCGATTCATCTGGAGTACTGAAACTCTAAGACAACACATTCAAAGCTGATGGAAAGAGATGCTTGGACACAGTGCACAATTAACCTGTGGAACTCTCTGCCACATGATATTGCAGAAGCCATAAATTTAAGTGTTCAAAAAAGTATAGTTATTTATTTGCACAACGAGAACATGAACAGTTACAATAAATAAATAAAACAAAACAAACCCTGCCTACAGTGTGCCGCATATCACTTAGTATAATGGAGTGCCAGTCCTGAATAGAGTACTGTGGCACTACCACATGCAAATAAATAAAACAGGGACACAATGGCTCATGATCCTAGGCACAACCCAGACTTGAAGAGACAGGAGTTAGGAAGGAACTGCCCCCATTGACAGGTTAATCCAGAATTATCCTTATGGGGTTTCTTGCGTCTTCCTCTCACATGTCTGGTGCTGGCTACTGTCAGAGACAGGGTGCTTGACCTCAGATCTAATCCAATGTGGAGAGAGTTCTCAATTTGGAGGTGTGAACAAATATCAGGAGCAGCGACCAGCCTGCTGTGTCTATATTAAGCAGGAGGGGGTCCTCGCTAGACAGGGGGCATGGCTGAGAACCATTGCGGTATGGCAATTCCTGTGTTTCTAAAACATCACCGTGTACCACTGTTGGTGGGCCAGCCAGGCTGGACCATGTACTTGCTGTGTATAATGAGCTGTTTACATATGCCCGTGGCGATGATTGAGCTGAACTGGAAATCAATCCAGGACGCTTTCTTTCCATCTCAGGAGTGCTCAGTGTGACTGTGATCCAGCCGGTAGCACGGGACATTGTGTTTCAGGTCGCTGCGTCTGCAAGGCAAGTGTCTCGGGAGAGCGATGTGACAGGTACGTGCATGAGCCCTTTGCTTCTACAGAGCAGGCTTTAATGGTCCCCTTTCAAATACAGACTGCAGCCCCAGAGGTGGCGGGGGGTGTGGAGGTGTGAGCCACCTCCACAGGCTGCGATTTCTAGTCCCAAAGCCTGTTACCCCACATGCTTCCCAGAGCCCGGCTATGCTCTTTGCCCTCAGACGGAGTGCCAGACCTTTTGCTTTCAAGGGGCTGCCACTGGGCCCAAAGCCTTGTGTGGTTCCTACTGGCCTTTCCCTTTGTGAGGATACCCAGCATCTCTCTGCCCGGGTGCCAGATCACAGAGTAACCTGGGGGCATGGCAATAGCATCACCTGACACAAACAGGAGCAGGGCACTGACTGAGCAGCAGAGCCTAAGTCAAGAAGTGCCTCTGGATGAGTTCTTCAGAGCCAGTTGCACCATCACACACCCAGCAGGGAGCTGTTGTTCCTCCCAGCCCTCTGGAGCAGAGCCATGTCCAGGCAGGTGAAGCTGCATAGCAAGATCCGCCCCAGACCTGCTACAGTACATTCCTCCGGCACATGCTGTGCTCTAAAGCTGCTCTTGTGTGGGACAGAGAGGGGCAGAGGGCCGGCGGGGGAGTCTGCCCCAGAGATGGTGAATCACACTTGTTTATGAAGCCTTTACACAGGGGCTAGTTTTCGCAAGCACCCACAAGTGGAGCCAAAGAGCTCAGCACCCAGCATGTGCTTTAGAAATTCTGGTCCTTAATGGGGGTTCTTGAGCTGTTTAATATATGGCCGATGTTGGGCCTTCGAAAAGGAAACTGCTTGTGGCTCTTCAGTAGCTGTTTGGACAATGGCTGGTTGGTGCTGGGGGAGGGGTTGTGGTGGAGGACTGTGAGAGAACTTGCACATGGCTAGTTTGAAGTACCTTCTCTGCAGCTCAGTTGTTCCTGGCATTATTGAGCACAAAAGGACAGCGAGTGACCCTCTGGCTGTAACCTCTGCCCAGAGACAGATACACGTGCTGACAGCTGCGCTTAGAGCCATCAGCCTTCAGGTGGTCAGTGGGTGCTTTGGGCTGGTTGGGTTTCATGGGTGTATACAAGGAGGCTCACCCCGCAAGCAGGTGAGGTGGTACACAATGTGTGTGACACCAGGTGTTCTGTGCTGATGTGAAATGTCCCGTAAAGCCCAGTGGATTGATACATTCTCTTTTGGCAGGTGCAAGCAGGGCTACTATCATCTGGAAGCAGGAAACCCCGAGGGATGTTCCCAGTGCTTCTGTTATGGCCACTCGGCCATGTGCGCTAGTGCAGAAAATTACAACATCCATAAAATTACTTCCACGTTCCAGCAAGGTAAAACCTCCCCCTCTGTTCCCGTGTTTGTATTACTGCATTACCTTCCAATAGTGTTTGCACTTTTGTGTACGCTGCCTGCTGAGTGGCTGTGGGTCTGTTATCTTCTGCTCTATGGTGTGTGTGTGAATCTTCCTTTCACATGATGTTCCCTGGTGGGGATGGAGAGATTGAAAATCATCCTGCTAGACCAACCTATCACACGGTGACCAGTTCTCAGTGATCACTCAGCCTCCTTGCCAGCCAGCCAGCTATCTTCATTCATTCCATGGCAAGCATGATGAATTTTTCCTCCTTCTGTGTGCATGTGTTTTACTTAAGTGCATAGAGAGCAGCACTTGAGACAAATGAAGATATTTGGCTTTCTACTCATGGTTGCCATTGTCACCTCTCAGATATGCATTGTGCTGTGGGGGGAGCGCAGCCAGTGGTTTGTTTTTAAAGAAATCAGCGGGCCAGATCCCCAGCTGGGGAAATCAGCACACTACACAGACGTACACCCGCTGAGGATCTGTCGCGGGGTGTGTATTTGTTAAATAGCAGGAGCCGTTTATTCGGAGTAGTTTCTAATTCATTTGTGTGTCCCCTTCGCTCTCATCAGAGCACCACGTGGCTAGCAGTTCTGACCTCCCAGCCACTCAAGCTTCCCTTTACAGCATTTACTCATGGACTGATTTGCAGATCATGGAAAGCTGTGTCTGAGAATGCCAAGTCCATCTAATTCCATCTTCCTGCTCTTTGGCACGTGATCCCTGCTGTGAGCAAGAATATCTCCAGTCAGAGACAGCTGGCGTGCGAGGAACTTGACTGGTGACTGTGGTCAAGGTGATCACTAATGTACGGCGTGAGGAAATGGGTAGCGTTGGCCAGACTGCTGCCCTGGGGAGAGGCAATGGAGAGTGGAAGTGTGCAGGGCAGAAATGATTGATTACAAATGACCTTCTGACTGCCTTTGCTTTGCTTCTGTTTCCTGGCTTTGATGGCTGCAGACTGTTTTATTTTCCCTTCTAGATGCTGAGGGCTGGAGAGGAGTGTATGTGAATGGGTCCCCTGTACAGCTCCAGTGGTCTCCCCGCCATCGGGATGTGTT
Organism: Chelonoidis abingdonii; assembly: GCF_003597395.2. Taxonomy (NCBI): domain Eukaryota; kingdom Metazoa; phylum Chordata; order Testudines; family Testudinidae; genus Chelonoidis; species Chelonoidis abingdonii. The sequence continues at coordinate 55,759,389 of NC_133775.1, read as the reverse complement.
TGTTACAGCCAGGCGATCAGAGCCCACCTATTTCCTGGCGCCGGGTATGGAAGTGTGCAGAATGTGGGAGACATGTGTAGGGAAGCAGCCAAAAGAGGAAGCGCCATATAAAGAAACTGAGCTCTGCAAAGCTGCGCTCAGTGCATAGCACAGACGTGATCTCACAGACCCCTCTCCTTCATGCTGCTGTGCTTGCACCCTGTCACGCCCGGGAAATCTAGCTAGAAAAACACCCTAGAATAATACAGACTTGCTCAGTCTCATGCCACCTGCTGGCTTGCTGTTGCTGTGATTGGATAATTAATACTGATTGACAAAGAGAGGCTTCCCTTTTTCATGACTCTGTGGTGGGAGATATTGGTTTTTGAGAGGGAGTTTGCCAGTTGCACTGCGGAAGGAGTGGGTTTCCTGCTGTTCATCTACTGGCTCTCCCTGTCTCTGGCAGGACCGTGTGAGCTAGCAGGGCCTGACATGAAGGAAGAGGGGTGGGACCTAGACAGCCCTTTCTGGTCTGGGGATCATAGACTATCAGGGTTGGAAGGGACCTCCGGAGGTCATCTAGTCCAACCCCCTGCTCAAAGCAGGACCAATCCCCAACTAAATCATCCCAGTCAGGGCTTTGTCAAGCCTGACCTTAAAAACCTCTAAGGATGGAGATTCCACCACCTCCCTAGGTAACACATTCCAGTGCTTCACCACCCTCCTAGTGAAAAAGTTTTTCCTAATATCCAACCTAAACCTCCCCCACTGCAACTTGAGACTATTACATTTGATGGAGAGAGGGCAGGCAGTAATGCAAGGGGGATGCAGGAGTGTTTTTCAAATATGAGGGAGTTTGGATGCTCTTTACTGGGGCCTACAGTGAGTTGCAGCAGCGGGGGGTTGGACTTGCCACTGGAGAGTCGGTAAATGCCAGATCCCCAGATTCATCACTCAGGCTGGTGGTGGGCATCACAGCAGATGGGATACTGGGACCTTCTGAAGTGTGGGCTCCTGGGTAGCCCCATGCATGATATGTGCCTGGGACCAGCCCCAGGAATTAAGACTTCCTAATGGGAGGATTTGACCCTTTAACCTTCTCCCTCTGGATCTCTTATGTCCCTTCACAGCCCGATTTCTTGGGAACCAGCAGATGAGCTACGGCCAGACTCTGTCCTTTGATTATCGCATGGACCGAGGGGGTCGTCGTCCTTCTCCCCGGGATGTGGTCCTGGAAGGAGCTGGCCTACGAGTAACTGCCTCCCTCCTGCCTCATGGGAAGATGCTGCCCTGCGGGATCAGCAAGACATATACATTCAGGTAAAACAGGAGGGTGTTGGGGCGCTCTCACCTCTCAGCGACTGCAGAGCAGCTGCCTAGTGACCCAATCCCAAAGATGTGCTATAATCACTGAGGTTTCTGGATAGTCCAGCTGCCAGACCCACCCTAACTAGGTAGATTCCCTGTGCTCTAGTGTGTTGCACCCTTCACAACCAGGGGAGGCTGCAGTTCAGTTCTCAGTGCATGAGACTATCCATCCCTGGGGAGGCTGGGAGGCCTGGCACATAGTCTGTGGGACTCGAGGCCTTCCATAAGCAAGAGAGGCTGGAGTTGTTGATTCCTAGTGTGCTAGTGAGTCGGTCTATCTGCAGTGGTGTGGGTGACACTCCTGTTCATAGTTTGGGCTGGATGCTTTCCCTGCCACTGCAGCTCACCCTGCTTCTTGCCTCAAGGTGCTGTGGGGTTGACTGCATAAGGAGGAATCATAGGTGTCCCCCTATCAGGGCATCATGCTGGACTTTGTCCCATGTCAGTAACGCTTTGCAAGGGGCTAATCATCGGCGCCCGGTTCCTTCTGTTCCAATGGGAGTTTGGAGAGAGCCAACAGCAAGACAGTCTTCAATTTTATTCCTCGTTCTCAATTTCTTTCACTTCCGATATGCAGACTGGACGAGCACCCGCGCAGTGGATGGAGTCCCAAGCTGAGTTACTTTGAGTATCGCAGGTTACTCGGCAACCTGACGGCCCTTTGGATCCGAGCCACGTATGGAGAATACAGTGAGTGTGGGGGAGGGTTGGGACCTGGGGAGAGCATCACATAGCACTTGTCATCTTCAAAACACTGTATTAAGCCTCACAGCACCCCTGCAAGGTGGATAAATCTTGCACGCCACTTACAGATGGGAAAACTGAGGCACAGACCAGTTAAGTGACTTGCCCAAGGCCATGCAATGAGTCAGTGGCAGAGTTGGAAACAAGAGAGCCTCCACTCTGAGTTTCTTGCATAACCACTGCACACATTGTCTGGCAATGAGTTCAGTTTGCACAGAAAACACCCGCTAGTCTCTGATACAGACACAGTCTTTAGAATGCCCGTTGTCATGGCCAGGGGAGGAGTTCAGGGTGCAGCTGCTGGCTGTAAATGTAATCTGTTGTCTCCTCCATCAGGCACTGGGTACATCGATAATGTCACCTTGGTTTCTGCACAGCTGACCTCTGGAGCCCCAGCTCCCTGGGTGGAACGATGTGTGTGTCCTGCTGGGTATCAGGGGCAGTTCTGTGAACGTTGTGCTCCTGGGTACAAGAGAGATGCTTCCAACCTTGGGCCTTTCAGCACTTGCGTGCTATGTAACTGCCAGGGGGGAGGAAACTGCGATCCAGACACTGGTAAGGAAAACCATAACCATAGCCAAGGACTGCTGGGTGCTGCCGGGGGTGCCTGTGCACTGTGGATAGAACTGGGGGAAGGGAGGTGTCGCTGCATGCCAGGTACCAGGGTTATAGGTGAGGGTGCTGGGTGATAGGAATGCCACCAGGCGAACCACTCCCAGAAATATAGACAGGACAGTTTTGCATTGAAAAATGCAGTTTTATCAAAATCTTAATGCTTGGTGGGAACCTCTCAATTTCGATTAAACTTTCAACAGGGAAAATTTTGTTGCGTTTTGATGTTGAACTGTTTCGTCTGGACTTTTATATGCTATTAAAACATTAATTTTAATAGTAGATCCAATGTACCTATATGTAATGTTTTAAAATAAAAACCCACATGGAATCAATTGAAATCATAAAGCCGACTCTTTTTTACTTTATCAAAGCATCATGTTTTTCCCTGGTTGAAATGGTGCATTTCAACAGTCCTGAATTTGAATTTTTCAGAATTTTTATTCTGTGGGAAGTTTTAACATTGCGGCTCTTCATTCCAATTCAGAATGCAAGCCGAGTTTGGAATGTCAGAAATTCCAACAGAACGGAAATTCCAGTCTCCCAATCAGCTTTTGTCGTAATGTTGCAGAGGATAAAACTGGGTGATGGGCAAGATGTTGCATAACAGGAAAAAATGCTGGATTCTGGGCAGTGGTGTCAAGTGCCTGGTACACAGGCCTATGTCTTTATCAGGAATATCTTATGCTCCATGAAGCTCTTTGTGTTCTGTCTAGGTGCAGAACTCTGATTGTTACAGTCAGTTCTAAAGGCTGGACTTATACTTACATAGCCCGAATGTTTAGCCCTGAGAGCTAGCTGTTTAGATATGGAGCATCATAACATGATAGCCTGTTATTGACTGGAAGAGTGAATGTTGCCCCAAGTTACAAAGGACTGTGTTGAGTTATGGAGGAGAGGAATGGTGCCAAGTCTCTCACATGCTGCAGAGGGGTTGCCAAGTTATAATGAATGGTGCCAGGCTGCAGGTGGTAGTGTTGGGTTGTGAGGAAAATTGTGCTGGGGGGGTCACTGCTCAGTTACAGGCAGGTGCTGACTCACATGGGACAGTGCAGGTGGTAAGAGGTGGCCTGGGGTTATGAGGAAGGATCTTTTCTTACATGCGTAATGGTAGTGCCAGGCTGTCGTGGCCTGCACCAGAATATAGGCCAGATTTACACTGGCTGTTGATATCTTTTTGTGTCTTTCCCAGGAGACTGTTATTCAGGAGATGAAAACATGGACCCCAACGCCAACTGTCCATTTGGTTTCTACAGGGACCCCTGGAATCTGCAGAGCTGCCAGCTGTGCCCTTGTAGAAATGGCCAGGGCTGCTCAATGGCGCCAGGGAGAAAGGAAGTCATTTGCAATAACTGCCCTCTGGGAGTCACTGGTAATGGCCTCCCTCTGGTTTATCTGGAGATTTGTTTCCTTTCTAGGGTCCTTCCAGTCTCCTGCAGGACAGCAGGATAGGAAAGGGGGGTGTTAAGAGAGTTACCCTGTCCTTTTCCATTGACTGTTACATGTATTCTCAGAGAATGCCCTAAGATCTCTCCCTAGCCCCTGGTTAGTACAGAGTTGGGTTGTGATGGCTGCCGTGTGATTGTGTTTGTACAGCCTGGCTATCTGATCTGTCCCCTACTCTGCCTCTCTGTTGGTCTTTATTCTATGTATTCCCAGTAGCACGGAGCGGCCCCAGCTAAGATCAGGATCCTGTTGTGCTAGCTGCTGTACAAATGCACAGTGAGAGACAGACCCTGCCCCTAGAGCGCTCACATTGAAAAGACAAGGCGAGGCTAGGGGGAAAGAGGCACAGTGAGATGAAGTGCCTGGGTCAAGGTCACACAGCAGGGCAGTGGCAGAGCCATGAGCAGATCCCAGATCTCCTCAGTCCCAGCGCAGTGCCCCTGTTGGTCAGAACAGTCTCCCTCTCAAGATACCACTGCCTACGGTTCCTTCCCATCCCTGGAGAGAGTTTGTCCATCCCCTTCTCACCCCTCATCTAGGATGGAGGGTGACTTGCTTTCTGGGATGTTTTGGGTCAAAAGCACAATGGAGCTAAATCCGCTTCTCTTAACTATACGAGGAGGGTGAGTTCTCCTCCCCGAGAACAGAGCCGAGATTGTGAAATTCATTGCCCAGCAGGGCTTAGTGCCTGTGTCTGCCAGCGAGGAGGAGGGCAGTGTTAGATGGGGTTTGGCCACTGCTTCGGGACCCTGTAGTTCTGGAGGGCAACTGGCCTCTGTCTTGTTTGTGTCTCCCTCCCCAGGTGCTAACTGTGAACGCTGTGCTGATGGCTATTTTGGAAACCCCTTGGGCGACAATGGCCATGTGAGACCCTGCCAGCCCTGCCAGTGTAACAATAATGTCAATCCCAGTGCTGTGGGGAACTGTGACCGGCTGACGGGTGAATGCCTGAAATGCCTTTACAACACGGCTGGCTTCTCCTGTGACCAGTGCAGGGACGGGTTCTTTGGGAACCCCTTAGCCCTCAACCCAGAAGAGAAATGTCAAGGTAGGAGTGTAAGCTGGAGTGTGTGCCTGTGTGAGTGCAATTGGACAGTGTATTTGGACAGGGAATGGACTCCCAAACCTGGTACTAAGGTCGTGATGTGCTTTCATAGCACCTTTCATTTTAAGGGGTCCCAGACAGCTTTTCACATGCTCTGTACAACAACATTACACATTATTATCAGCAACATTACACATTATTTTAGGACAAGTCAATAATACTGTGTCCAGCTGAAACCCTGGGGAGAATTTTAGGTAGCTGGAATATAATGGCTAGGCCACGAGCCTGAACTCCACATATTAGGTCTCATAAAAAAAAAAAGGCTGGGGACGGGGGAGTTCCAGCAGTACCTTGTTAGCACAATGGTGATTCAGAGGCAAAAGATAAATAACCAGCACAGCTCCTTCTAGCACCACTGGTTTTCCTTGGAGGTTCCCCATGCGTGTACAAACCAGGCCTGAACTCCTTCAATATGGAGTTATAGATATTTGGAGCCAGTCAGCATTCAGGGGAACAGTGACTCAAGCAGCAGGGTAGGGTGGAGTTCATTGGTCTCTGTTTAGCCCAGAATGGGATGTGGGCACTGGGCAGAGAGGTCGGTCAGGATGGAGGTTGTTGTGCATCTTTGAAAAACAGTGCAGAAGCAGAAGTGTGAGACCCCTGCAGAGGCAGACGGGAGGATGTTCTGGTGAGGACAGACGTGTTTTTATAAGAGCTGCTGTGTTTCCTTACGCTCTTTGGTTCTCAGTATTGATTGATTTGTGGCTCCTTCCAACCCTTTGCTTTCTCTACAGCCTGTAACTGCAATTCGGTAGGTTCTGATCCCCTGAAGTGCAGAAGTGATGGGAGCTGTGTTTGCAAGCCAGGATTTGAGGGACCCAACTGTGAGCGCACACAATGCCCAGCCTGCTACAGCCATGTGAAAACACAGGTAAGTTTCTCCGTCAGCAGGGTGCCCATGACCATGGTATCTGAGCTGGATTTACCTGCCAACTCTGCCTGACATCACTTCTCCAGCAAAAGATTTCAGTGATAATTCCCTCTCCTCACCCTACACTAATTTCTTTGCATTCCTATCAGATTGAACCCAGTAGCTGCCAAGGCTAATCCACAGATGAGGCTCAGCAAATGCTCCTTTCCAGATACAAAGGAAATTAACCACCCATGCCCTGAGAGCTCAGATAGGCCCAGAAATATAGATCCCCTCTCCCCAAGAAACAGCTCCATGCAGACTTAGGGACCACGCTGACAGACTTTCAGCTCTGCTCTGTGGAGAGTGAGGGGGGAGAAGCAGGACGTGGCGGCGGTGTCCCAATATTTCATATCTCTCATCTGGTCACCCTATTGGTTAGCTTCTTGCTGCTAGTTACGCTCCCTCCAGGAGCGGTTTGCAGTACTTTGCCCAGGCTGTGTGGGGGCGCTTACACTGCCTGGTCTGTCAACAGAGGATTTCAGCCATCAGGGCTGTTAATCTGCCATTTTAACCAGAATTAACATTCACTAAAAGGGCTCTTTGTCCAGGTAACTCTTCCAGACTGTGCTGGGTTCTCTTCTTCCCACCTCCTAGTGTCTGTGAACCTGGCCCAAGCCCTTGTCTCTTTGCCTCTGTGACCCATGTTTCTCAGCCACTTGCTGACCCCGTGGCCTGCCTTGGTTTCAGGTGGATCAGTACTTGCAACAGCTGCAGCATCTGGAGGTTCTTGTGTCTCGGCTGCAGCTTGGGAGTGGGGCAGGGGCCAATGAGGAGCTGGAGGGGAAGATGCAACAGGCTGAGGAGACTCTGCGTGAAATCCTGAGAGAAGCTCTGAGTTTACAAGGTAACTCCAGGCACCTCCCCTTGGATGGGATTGGAGAGACAGCAGAGGGGCCCCTGGAGACTCAATGCAGTGAAAGGAACCAATGCTAGATACTGGAGTGCAGGGCAAGGGGTGCAGTTCTGAACCATGGCCTTCAGAGATAAAATTCTGGGACAAGCTTTCCCCTCTTCCCACCCCCAGCTATGCAGATGGGGGGTGCAGTCCTGGACAACCCCCCAACTGCTGGTACAGTATGAGTATGAGGGGGACACTCTAGGACAGCCCCCAGCTGCCGGTGCAGTATGGGGATGAGGGAGGGGACGACACTCTGGGACAGCCCCTCCCCCCCAACTGTAGCATGTCAGAACTGTCTTTTTCTCCATTGAGCTGTCTGCCTGTTTGTGCTCAGTTCTGGTTTTGTATCCGGCGGCTCCCCTGCAGCACAGTAAATCTCTCTTGGTCTCTCGTCAGCCTCTGACAAGTCCCTGGAGAGCCGGATGTCCAAAATGAAGGGACAAGAGTCCAGCTACCAGAGCCGCTTGGCCGACATCAGGGTGACGGTGCAGAGGCTGCAGGCGCTGGGACGTCAGTACCAGGCCCAGGTGCAGGACATTAGGAGGCTGATTGAGAGAGCCCATTTGGACTTGGGGCAAAGCGAAGTGACCCTGAGTGGGCTGGTAAGTTCTCCCCAGCATAGACACTCCAGACCAGCAACATCCCTGGCCACTGCTGCAGAGGCCAGAGGAATCCTCTTCTGCTTGCTTCTGTTCCCTTGTTCTCCATGGTGATGTTTTCCCAGCACCCAATGCTGACTCCCTGAGCTCTCCAAACCTCCTGCCTCGAGCCCTTCTCCCGCATCCTCTGCTCCCTTCTTCCCTAATCTTCCCCTGCACAGTTCGTGCTACCAAACTAAAAATAGCATTCTAGACATTATGGCTCAGGCTGGAGCTTGGGCTTTGAAACCTCCCCTCATCCTTAGGCTCCAAAGCCTGAGCTCCACCCTGAGCTGCAGTGTCTACGCAGCTCTTTTTAGTGCAGTAATGCGAGATCCTATCTATCAGCCTGCGCTCTGAGACCCAGGCTGTGTCGATGTACCCTGACTAAGGGTGGAAGGAGGTGTCCTGCTTCTCCATAGGCTGCTTCGGTTTTGTTACAGAGAGGCTGAAAGTGCAATACACATTATTTTGTGGGTGCAGAGTAACAGGGGAGCTTTGGCCAGCACCTTCCTCTATGATAGGAGTTCATTAGCATTGCTCTTTGACTGGGGTTCATACAGACGGGAATGGCTGGCTAGGCAAATTTGGGCGCTGTGGCAGAGCTGTGTCTGTGTGATACACTCTCTTACCTCCAGCCAGTCATTATCAATCCCTCCCTTTTGCCAGCATTAAATCAGAGAGATGGAGAGAGAGACAGTGCAATTCATTTCTCTTTCTCCTCAGAATATTCCAACTTCACACCTCCCTGGTGGGTCAAACAGTTTTTTGATGCTGGCCCAAGAAGCTCTCAGACTAGCAAACAGGTGAGCAGATCGCTGTGTCCACTGGCATGTTCTAGGCCATGACTGCCTCTCCCCCAGTCCAGATCTACTGGTAACAGATGCACAACGGGTAAACACTATTGCCAAGAAGCCCATATTCTTCAGGGGAGTGGTTCCGTTTCTTAGCTCGTTGAGTTTCCCAGAAAGACCTGCTCTCATGATGGAGACAAGGTGGATGAGATAATATCTTTTATTGGACTCACTTCTGTTGGTGAGAGAGACAAGCTTTTGAGCCGCAATCTGTGTGTCTGTGTGTGTATTATATATCCCTAATAAAAGATACCACCTCACCCATGAGTGCCAGGTTTATATAATTTTTGGTGGTGCCCCAGAACGGGTCCAAGCAGAGCTGTCCTGTCCATAGGATGGACGAGGGAAACAGCCCTGAGCCCCGCACTTCAGAGGGACGCGGGGCCCCCTATAGTGCAGTAAGCCCAAACATTGGTGGAGCTGGGCCCACGTTCCTAAATATTGGTGGAGCATGGACATCATGGGCCCATATAACTTGCTGCCTATGACCTCACCCACCTTGTCTCTCTAATATCCTGGGACCAACATGGCTACAACTCTGATGACGACCCACCTGAATAACAAGTGAATGGAGGAAGTGAGGCAGCCTTTGCAGGCCCATGTCTCATGGGAGTCCTTCTGTTTTCCAGCCACGTGCAATCAGCAAATGCCATTGAACAGGCAGTCAGGGCAGCGGTGGATGACTCAGGACAGGCCCTGGAGCTGGTGCGCTCAGCTGTGAGCGGAGGAGGCATCCTGGCTAGCTCTGTGCAAGGGCTGCTGCGAAAGTAGGTTCACAGCACTCGTGTGTGTAGGTCTCCATGGTGGCGGGAGGGGAGAGAAGAGAGTATAGTAAGAAGTGCCTCTAAGAATCCCATTCTCCTTATGGGGTGTTTGTCGGGGGTATACAATTTCCTTTATGTATTACACACATTTGTGGGGCCAAACTCATCCTTGAGCAAATCATCCATTGGTGTCAATGATTTCCACCAGGGATGGGTTTGGCTCAGACCGTCTCAGACATAGTAAGCCCGGATCTATGCTAGGAAATGAGGCTGGTATAACTGTCGCTCAGGGGTGTGAAAAATCCAACCCCCGAGTGATGCAGTGAAACCGACCTACGCTCTGGTGTAGACAGCGCTAGGTCAATTGGAGAATTCTGCTGTCAACCTAGCTACTGCCTTTTGGGAGGTGACTTACCTATGCCAACCGGAGAACCTCTCCCGTCGACGTGGGGGGTGTCTTCACTGATCCACTGCAGCTACGCAGCTTATGTGTAGACAAGCCCTCAGAGTGATAGTAATAAGGGAACTACAGAGAAGAGCTGCACAGGTGATTCGGGACTGGAGGGGACTGACCTATAGGGAAATATTAAAGTGGGATGACCAGGATTTGCAAAGTGCCTATTGATTTTGAGTGCCCAACTTGAGACACCTTAAAGGGGCCTGATTTATAGAAAGAGCTGAGCACCCACCTCTGAAATTCAGGCTCCTTTAAGCAGGGCCGGCGCTACCATTTAGGCAGCCTAGGCAATCGCCTAGGGAGCCAGAATAATTGGTGGGCGGCATTTTGCCAGAGGGGGCGGCAGGCAGCTCCAGTGGAGCTGCCGCAGTCGTGCCTGCAGACGGTCGGCTCATCAACTCCTCGCGCAGCTCCAGTGGACTGCTCGCAGGCATGACTGTGGCAGCTCCACCGGAGCCACGGAGCACCGGACCCTCCACAGGCACCACTGCGGCAGCTCCACCGGAGCCGCGGGACCAGCGCGTGGGGCGGCGAAATTGCCGTCCGCCTAGGGCGCTCAAACCCCTAGCCCTGGTCCTGCCTTTAAGGCAGCTCATGAGTTTGTTTGCCCATCCTTAGTCCCTTTTGAAAACCTTGGCCTGTGTGTGAGCCTGGGTCTGAAGGAGCGTGTGACACAGGAGGGTCTGCTGCTTTTCATTTCCTGGCTGACGTGATGGGGGAGGCCGTGTTAAATAAAATGAATTGCTCCAGTGTGGGAAATGTACACGATGCTTTGCAAAGATGGAGCCATTGACCAGCTTGCAGACTCGCTGATCTGAGGCAAATGGCCCCGTGACCTGACCCAGCAGGAAGGATCTGGTCTCTGTGTCTCATGGGCTGTTAAACATGAGATGAGTGTTCTGGCTTACGATGCTTTTTCTTTTTTTTTTTTTCTTTCTTGGCAGATACGGTGAAACCAAATTGCTGGCCAGAGAGCTGGAGACTGACACCAGCAGATCTGCCTTGGATGCAGACAGGGCCTATCAGGGCAGCCTGGCGCTCCTCAGCTCCATGTCGCGCTTCTCAAAGATTGACACTGGGTCCTTCCAGGTGAGGATTTCTTGTCTGCTAGACACCAAAGAACCTTGCTGCACTTTGTAGATGCAAATCATCGTCTGCCAGCCCCTCTGCCATCCCGGTGTCCTGTTGGGAAGGAACTGATATGCTTCTCTCACCTCATTCTGTCGCTGTCTCCTTTCCTCTGATAAGCACAGGGGCTGACGAGTCTTTGCCCATCCTGAGGCTGAATGTAATGGATTCTTACTCCTGCTAGGTGGCCCATCATCCTATGGAAAGCCTCACCACCAGAGGCGTGGCATGTTGTCACCCTGCTAAATGTACATCCCTTTCAGGCCTGCTCCAGTTTCCAAGTGATACCGCTGTGGCAGCCAATCAATCCTGGGGGCCAGTCCTTGCAACTGGCGCCGGGTACCTGTGATCAAAGTAAACTCTTGTTTCCTTGGTGTCTCAGGAGGAGGCAAACCGGCTCAGGCAGGAGGCAGATGCTCTAATGGGCTTGGTGGAGACGTACATGGCAGAATACAGGCAGCTGCAAAGCAACACTAGAACCTGGGAGGAAGAAATCAAACAATTGTTACAGAGTGGGGAAAGCAAGAGGCTGGTAAGACATCATCCCCCATGTGAGTAGGTATCCTGAGAGAGCTGCCATCTCTGTGAGCTGTACACTACTTTATCCTGTCTGTGTTAAAGAGCAGGAGGTGGGTCAGCAGACAGACTGCAATCCCAGCTCCATTATTCTGTTCATGTGACTCAGACTGGGACGGCCATTGAGCCTTTGCTGGCAAGCTGTAAATTTAATCCTCCCTGGTGAAATGAAGCTGCCTCAGAGACAGCTTTGGGAACAGGGCTGGGCCTCCTGTGCTCTCTGCTTGATCTGCTGTCTCCTTGTGTCCCTTCGGTTCATTACAGGCTTCGAGTCAGCTGTTGTCCCGCGCCAACCTTGCCAAGAGCAGAGCACAGCAGGCACTGAGTGCTGGCAATGCCACTTTTTATGAAGTTGAACTCATCTTGAAAAATCTCAGAGGTGAGTCTATGGCAAAAGCATCTTACTTCAGCAGCAGCCACTGGTTCCAATCAATTGTTCTGAAAGCTCCACGTTGCTGTTTCCTTAGCTGCTGATAGTCACAGTATGTTCCATTGCAATGTAACGTATGCCAGGTAATCCCAGCTCCTAGCATCAAAGGGTTAAAGGATCATTCCAGGCAGATCATTTTAACAGTTCCTGAGCTGTGTGACGGTGGAGCAAACCTCTTGGGAATCCTTCTCTTCCTGAGTACATCCACTCACCCATTTCCCCATTCTCTGACTGTGGACATTCTTCCATGGAATAAGCAGTGCCAGAGGTGCCAGTCTTTCCTAGGCTGAGAGCGAGATTCTGCTTCCAGTAGTCTCTCATTTGTTCCTCCATCAGTGAAGCCCATCCGTGACTCTGAGGAATGCCCTCTCCCCTCTGGGATCTGATGGGGCTGTGTATTTTTTCCATTTTAGGGTTTCACCTGCAGGTAGATGGTAGGAGAAGAGAAGCTGAGGAAGCCATGAGAAGACTCCCTCTCATCAGCAATATGGTCACGAATGCCAATGATAAGACTAGACGAGCAGAAGGCGCCCTGGGCAGTGCTGCTACGGATGCAAAGACAGCCAGAAGCATGGCTGGGGAGGCAAAGGAGATCACTGGTGGTATCCAGCAGGTAAAGGGAAGTCTGGGTTCTTTGATAAGCAGAGCACTGGGGAAATGGCAGGGGTAAGGATGGGGAGTGACAGAAGAAAACGGGGAGAGGTTAGTGAGAAGCAGTCATCTTCCTGGGTTAGACACTATCCCGAAGTCCTGTTCAGCTCTCGGTCAATATGAAGGGTGTGAGTTACTTGAATGTATCGTGTCAGTGTGTCCTGATCAATGATATGCAAAGTCTGAGCCCCAAGTGCAGACCGGAAGGTTTTGTGATACTGGCCTGGCATCAGTGAGACTGCAGGTGGGAGGCGTAATTCCTAGCTCAGCTAGCCCCCCAAGTACATAACGAGGAGGTGGAACGGGATGGTACTCAGGCACTGTGGCTGCACTGCAGCTGTTAGTGTGTTAGCTTGATGAGAACTGGTGCGTGTACGTCTACCCCAGCTGGGAATCGCACCTCGCAGCTGCAGCATAGGTGTGCCCAAAGTGACACACAGTAATTCCATGTCATTGATGTGTCGGAGAGGGTGAGTTCAGGAAGTGGCTCCAAAGCACAGTAAAGCTCTGCAGAAGGGAAATAAAACTAGCTGGGAAAAGAACACGATGTTGATGCAAGTGGATGAATCCGATATAACTTGGGCCTGATGGGCCCATGTTTCCATGAACTGGGTCATCTTTCTGCCTATTCATCTCTGGTCTGATTTTCAGAGGCGCTAAGGACTAGCAGTCCCGTGCTGAAATCTGTGACGGTTGCGGGTGCATAGCGCATCTGAAAATCAAGCCACTAGTCTGTCTTTTCCAGTGGGTGTTGCCAATGTTTCTCTCTTGAATGAATCCTTGTTGGTCCTTCTTGCCTATCTGATATCTCCTACTCTTACTGCCTTTGCTTTCTTAGGAGATAAGGCGGTTGAAATTGGAAGCCAACAGGACAGCAGATGGGGTCCTGGCACTGGAGAAAGGAGTCATGACTTTACTGAACGAGGCCAGAGAAGCCGAAAGGGAGCTCACGAGGAAGGCTCTGGAGGTCGATATGGATGCCACCGCTGCACAGAAAGTGAGTTCTCATCCCTTGCCTATAAAGCGACTGCAAAACTGTTTGGATGACACATGCCCTTACTGTCTTGTTCTTGCCTCTCTCAGACTGGCCAGGAGGCGCAGGGTGCCCATGCCGGTGCCCGCACTGCTGAGGCTGCTGTCCAAGAGACACTGCGTGCCCTGGAAGACTTTCTACATCTGATGGGTAAGTGTATAAGCACCTTCTTCATTCTTTGTGTCATGGTAGTGTCCGGAGGCCTCACCAAGGTAGTGTCCAGAGGGCCCCATTGCACTACATGCTGGACAAGCACATGTTGAGAGGTAATTTCTGCCTTGCTTCTAATTTAAGACAAAGGGTGTAAGACGCGAAATATTGGCCTTGGTTATCCATTTATAAAATGGGGATGAGATGTCTCCACTATGAGCTAAGGGTGTGGTTCCCTGCCCATGTCCCATACTCGCAGTAGCTTGATGAGCGAGTGAGAGTGAAAATAGCAGTGTAGCTGCGGTAGTGGAGCCATGCTGAGTATGTATCCACTGGTGCTGCCATGGCTACACAGCAATTTACACTCTCACTAGCTCTCATTGAGCTGGCATGAGTGTATGGCACGAGAAAGGGAATTGCCCCTCATAGCCATAGACAAAGAGTGGTATGAATGCTTCCCCCCTGGGCTGTGTGGCAGAGCCAGAAATTGAATCCTGATCTCCTGAGTCCCAGTCCAATGCCTTAACCACAAGGTCAGCTTTCTTCTCTATCCATGACTGTGCCTCATTGCTTGGGATGTTGATTTCAGATCCAAACCTTCCTCCACCCCACACCAGCTGGAGGAATTTAATAGTTGATTGCCTGTCAAGTACTGATCTCAGAAACGTAACCTCTCCGAGCTGAGGTTGTGAAGAACTTCACACAAGTGTAAAGAAATGAATTCCAAGTATTTCCCAGCTTCCTCTTTCTCTCCTGTTTTGTGCTGTGTCCTCCAATCTGAGTCTTTGTCACGCTTTTTTCCAAAGCCGTTTGGCCTAGGTGGGTTGAGCGCCATGGATAACTGCAGCTGAGGAATGGGGCTAAGGGGTATGTACTTAGAAAGATCCAGTTCCCAGCATCAGTTCATTGTTTCCTTTTCTTTATTTTCCTCTTCGGAAATAGACCAGCCTGGCCCTGTGGATGAGCAGGCGCTGAGATTGCTCGAACTCAGCCTCAGCGGGGCCAGGACAAAGAACAGCCAGTTGAAAGAGCAGATGGCCGAACTGGAGAAAACGGCCAGTCTGCAGAGGCTCCGGGTTCAGATTCTAGAGAGAAGCGTTAATGAGATCCTGGCAGACGTTAGGAACCTGGAGGAGATCCGCAACAACCTCCCCCCCGGTTGCTACAACACAAATTCCATTGAAAAACCTTGAGACCTTTAGAAAGACTCTCTGGACTGGGTCTCTCAGGCTGTGGATACTAGGCCATGGCCTGATGGGTCGTGGGGGATGGGGAAGCCAAGCCTGCCAGGACCAGTTGCCTTTGGCTCTGCTGAGCTGAACACAGACCCTTTGGGTGCAGCTGGTCAGACTCGGTGTGGCAATGTGCTGATGTTTGCCTCACGACATTGCGTTTTGATGCCAACATCACCACAAGGTGCCCCTGAGCCGGGAAAGCCTGATACTCTGGTATCCGTCCCTGGAGTGCAAGAGGAAGGAAGGAGAGACCCGGCTGCATGAAGAAGTTGCTGGCTAAGAAGAGCCATAGCTAGTAGGATCCCATCCCTAGAGTGTGGCCTGAGGAGGCAGTGGCACCTGGTTCAGCTTCTGGAGAGTCGTCAAACAAATGTCTTATAGAAGCTGAACTCTGACCCCTGTGAATCAACCTGTCCCTACCAAGGCCCTGACGCTTGGGCACAGCCAGCAGAACTTGCCTTTCTCCTCCAACGCCAGCGCCTCTCTCCTCGCCTTTCACCACCCAACGCAGCATTGGTTCCTCTCGGTGTATAGCAAGAGCCTTTCTCACCAGCAATCCTTTCTGAACCCAGCAAATGACAGGGACGGGTGCAGGACCAGGGAGGTCGGGGTTCCCTACTGCGGCACTGTCCTCGCTGCCTTTCCAGTCTCGACACTGACACTAGCACTGCCTGTACATCTGTTTTGTGCTTTTGACTTGTGCAGAGGGAGGACCCATTCATTAAAGTGTAGGTCTTCCCCAGTGTATCTGAGCAAGGTGACTAAATTCCTGTTTAGTCAAAGGGAAGGGATTTATTTTTGATGGTTTAAAAATGATCACACTGAAGGGGGTGGGAGGATGGTCAGTAACTCCTTAGACTGTTGAAGGGGCCCTCAGCTGGAAAGTCCTTCCTACCAGCACACCCAGCTCCTAGGGAAAATTTCACACCCCATCTCCTCCCTCTTCTCATCCTGGGCTTTTCATTCGGGGGGTTCTCAAGGGATTAATCAAAGGGGATGTCTTCATGATCAAAACCGCAGGTTTACAGTATCTAGGTGCACTGAAAGCAGAGGTGCAAGCCCCTGGAGGGATGATTCAGCCCTTCATCCTTCTGAGGGCAATCGAGTACCATGCAGTTTACTGTGCGTCTTTCAGATGAGACTTGGAAAAGCAAATTCTCGTCTTCTCTGCATGGACATCAAAGATCCCCTGGTGCTTTCCGTAATAATGGGGGTATTATCTTGTTGACCTTGGCCAAAATTACTGGCACCCAAGAGCCCAGCTTACCCTTCACAGTATTAGCATATTGATTGCCCTATTAAACTCCCCCAACACCGTAAAGGTAAACAGATGTGTCTCCACTTCCAGTTTGGAAGAAGCTTGGTGCTGCCTCCCAACAGACAATGTTCAATGTTTTACATAGAGCAGCCTTGCGTCAGAGGAATTGTGACTGATTCTTAATCAATCATTCTCTAAAACTGGAGGAACTGGAGGCAAATCTCTACCACCGGTGGGTTTCCTGTGAGTCCGATTCCATTTTGTTCCTCTGTCTCAGTGGAGACAGTCCCCTGGCCCTTCTGACCACTGGAGAATGGCTCTGCTGGATCCTTGTTACCTCTCTTGTGCCCCATATAGTGTGGCAGGATCAGCAATCTCAACCGTGCCCCAGAGGAGGTGGTCACTTTCTGGGGTTAAACTCACCCCTTGGTTGCTCCACTTCTCTGATAAAGTGCCACCTCCTTGTTTGAATATTATATGTTAAATAATCATCTATGGTATATTTCTATTTATAATGAAACACACTAACCTCTGGCTTGTTCTGCGATTTCTCCCACTGCACAGGACAGATATTATGGAGCTGACTTTTTTTTGTTTTGTGTTTTTGCTTGAGTGCACTTTTTACTTGGGGGGAAAAAAAAGTCAATAAACAACAAATCCTTGTGGCTGGATGTTGCTGTTTCTTTCTTTCTTCCTGCTCTCCTTCTGGAGATAGGTTTCACTGTGTCTAAAAGAGGTGAACTGACTGTTGAGGAAAGGAGGCAGCAGCGTGGGTTAGTGGCTAGAGAAGGCTGAGATATTGAGATGATGATGATACTTTCTAGTGTGCGTCTTCTCAGAGTGCTGTACAGTGATTGGTAATGACCATTATCCTTGTTTCACAGATGGAGAAAGTGAGGAATGGAGTGGTTGAGTGACCTTCCCAGGGGAATAGAACCCTGGAGTCCTGACTCTCAGTCCTCTTCTCTACCCTCTAGGTTCTCAGACTTTCATGGGGGGGAACCAGGCTTCAGTAGAAGTGTCCCATGGAGACCTTCCCTCCCATTCGTGATCGTAAAGTGTCCCCCAGCAGCTTTGGCCTTTCCTTTTGAGGAAAAGTAGTAATAGAGGAGCATTAAGTTTCTCTCCTGATGGCTCTGGCCGAGACCATCCTCTCCTCCTCTGCCTTATGTAGCGGCAGCTGCTGGTCTGGTCCTTCTCCCTTGTTTGTAGCTGCTTTTACAGGCCTCCAGGTTCTTCTTTGCAATGGGTGAATTTTGATAACTTTAGAAGGAGGCGGAGCCAACACTATGTGACCTGCCAGCTCCCTACAGAACATGTGTGATCCAAGGGCCAAGGACCTCCATTCCAAATTGCAGCATTAGACCACGCTGCCTCCCTGATGAAAGAGGCTATAAGTGCGCCGTATTCTCCTTATTCTCAAAGACAGCCGTCCAGCTGTCACAAAGAGGTGTGGGACACTTCCCTAGCTGAAGCAGCAGTGAAACACTACAGTCTAATAGCATCATTTTTTATTACATAATTTAAACACTTTGCTGATAAAGGGGTGGGGGGGTTTTTGTTTTGGGTTTTTGTTTTTTTTTGTCAACCACTTTTAGCAACAGAAATCCAACTCCAAACTCTTTCACGAAGATGCAATTGGCAACATGGCAACTTCAACCCATTGAGGTTTTTTCCTTTTAAAACTTTTTTTTTATTCATTTCAATAAAGCAAAACTGTGTTATTAAAATTGCGGATTCAAGGATCATCCCACCCTCTTCCCCCTCATACACTGAAAAAAACCCCTTCCTTGCCAACCCTTGTTGCATGGGTTAGAGATGGAGGCGCAACTGCTCACGCCAACCCAAGGATCAAATCCAAACTGATCCCAACAGTTCGACAATCCACTCCAAAGATATGCTACACCCCCATCTCCCTCCGTACCATGAGTTTTACTGAGCAGATAAATGAAGGCATAGATAAGACTAGTAAGACATAGTATATTCATCATCCATATCACAATGCTATGTTTCTAAGGCATGCCATCCTAAACTGGATGAGATCGAAAACTGGCCTGCTTCCTATCTCACACCCTTTGATCACCTGAAGAAGCGGGGGATCGAGAGCTTTTGACTCTTAAAAACACTTCCTTAATTCCTTTTTATTTCCTTTCTCCATCTTCCCTCAGTTAAGAGCAATTGTCCTACCCCCCACTTCAGGAGCAAGCCTCTTCTCTCTGAGTTTATTCCCTTGTTGTGTCTTGGTGGCTCATTCTAGACATTGATAGCTTTATCTCCTCCAGCTTGGAGTGGAGAAGTGCAGTAGGTTCTGGCAAGTAGCCATTGCTATTCTCTGAAATAGCTTGTGTGTGAGTCAGAGCTCATGAAAAGCTTCACCCACACAGGGTAGTAAGAACAGTTTGTCTAGAAGAGCTTAGCTACGGATGTTGTATAGATAGAGAACTCTTCCCCTTCCTCCCCCACAAAATGACCATGCTCCTTATGTCCACCTGCAGTGTGTGAGAGCAGGGGCCTCCAGGAAGGCTGCTCATTCCAGGTTCCCCTATGCTAGTATGTAGAGCAGTGGGTGCTAGCAGCAGGAACTCCAGATGGAGACATCCCTGAAGAACAGGTGACCATACACATTTCCTACCTGCTTCCATAAGCCCTCATGGATTCTGAGTTGACTTGGTGCCCACCTGGACATACACATTGGTGCCATGAGTGGCAGGAACAGCAGAGAAACCGAGTCTGGCAAAACCAGGCCAGTCTCCCCACTTCCTTTCCTACCCTTCTGCTTGTCATGGGAAACTTCCGTGCAACAGTGACAATTCCTGAACTAATGTTTCCAGGTGGAGGTAAAGCCTGGGAAGGGAAATCTTGCTGGTGGTACCACTGATGATCCTGTTGCCTTTCCAATAGGTCAGGAATGGGCTAGTGGTCTGAGCAGTGGCCTAGGGATTCCCGGGTTCTAATCTCTGCTCTGACACTGATTTTTTTGGGGCCTTGGGAAATCACTTAACCTCTGGACTTCTGACTTTCCCTCTGTGAAATGGGGGTGACAATACCTGCTTCTGAGGACTGATCACTGAAGTCTTATAAAGCATGATAAACTGCAGTGAGTTTGCAACTGCTACATATGTTTTTCTGGCTGAAGGGCTGACAGCAGCGGTTTGCCATGACAGAGACGCCTTCCTGGACTCTGGCTTCTCTTGGTAACAGGCCATAGTGAGTTCACAGCAAGCAAGGTGGCCGTGTTGAGCACCGGGTCACCAAATCTAGTGCAGCGTCTTCTCTTTGAAGTTTCCACTGGAGCAGGTTGTGCTTCATTGCAGCCCTTTAAGGGCTTTTGCTTTAAGGTCCTTTCCTGAAATGCTCCCTCTCCCTGTGGGGGGATCACAGCCCTCTGAGGGGCACAAGCAGCAAGTTTCCTTGGTGGGATTCTAGTGCCCTCCTGCTTTTCATGGCACCTGGGTGGGAATGCAGAGAACCCAGCGCAGAATAGCTACAGTGCCTTCTTACAGGAATGCAAGCGGGTTGAAACAGCCCAGGTTAGCACAAGCATAACAGGGAAGTAATGGCAGGTGTCTGAGAACTAAAGACAAGCGGCTAAACTCCAAATAAAAGGGCTAATTGGAAAAGCAGAAGGACAAACCCTACAGCTGGGCTTTGCCTTCCTCTCTAAGGATGCAATAACTCCAGCGCATGCACTGTCACAGGGCTGGGAGCCCTCTGCGAGTCAGTGGTACCCAGCACTGCAGCCTGCTTGCCGGGGCCAGTATGGGGCCTTTGTGCCTCTTAAATATCCCTGCTCTTTCCAACCCATCTCAGCATTTCTTGGCCAGTGTAGGTCCCCCTTGCATCTGTTCCCCTTGCCGGCATTTGGCCCAATGTGCTGCAACCACAGCCCTGGACAGCAAAGCACGAGAGTGGTTTGTCCTGAGAGAGGCATGCGGGAGATGGGGAAGGTGCAAGTTGCAGAGCTCGCAGGGTGAATAGCCTGCATTTAACAGACTCCTCTCAGGCAGCTTGAACCCCACTTGCTTAAATGCAGGAGGGAGGAGTGGGAGAGGGAAGGGAGGCAGGCAGGAGTGGAGAACATACTAACCAGGGAGGTGCCAGCAAGTAGATCCCAGGGGTTGGGTATGAAGGGAGCAGCCTGTGCCTGTAGATCAAATGACATCCCTGAGCGCTAAGCTCTACCCATCTGCATCTGTGTAAGGCAAGTTTACTCAGGGGTTAGCTATGATGGCAGCTCCCTCCCTGCTAATGAATTCATCAGCCCCTTTTGACATATCATTGTAACCCCCACTGTGACCTCTGTGCCTCCCTGCACAGCAGGATATGCTGCCTGTTGATCAGAAAGACGCTTATTGACTTTTGGTGAATATCAGGTTACAGAGCCTCTCCCCCTGTCAGCATCCCATGGACAGATCCTGCCATGTTGTGACACTATAAAACCTAATGGTTGGGCTTGAGAGAAGCACAACCAGTGGACTTCAGCTGCCATTTGCTTTTGAGTTCCCATGATTTAGTCTGGTATGACAGGTTCCTTTCCAGGATCTGTGTCAGGTACCCACCATCTGAGACTCAAATACATCATGACCACTTAAGAGACATCCTGGAGTGACCAGGTTCATGTCAAGTGAAGATTAAAGGAGGCTCCTCCGAATGAATAATTATCTACAGCAGAGGCAATTGCTGCCAGGCTGAGGTGTGCTTCCCTCTGCCGCCCCCACCTCCCAAGCCTTAGCTCAGAAAACCATTTCAGAATTTTCAGAGTTCTTTTTCTACTTCAAAGCTAAACTGTCCCATAAGTGGCCTGAGCAGTGCCCTCAGCCTAGTCCAAGTCTGGGCATTGAGCCAAGTGGGTTAGGATCTCCCATTGCCAAGCATGGATATAGTGCATCATGTCACGAGGCCAAGGGGCTCACACTAAAACTATTAATAAAAAGATCCACCATGTTTTATTTAGCTTAAGTGCCGTAAGATGGGAAAAGACTGAGCCCCTGTTTCCGGAGCATGCTGGGAAGATGGACACCAGGGCCACTTCCCTAAGGCATGCTGAGAAGGTGGACACCACAGCCACCTCCCTAAAGCATGCTGGGTACATCTCTATTTACTGTACCCCCTGCCCCCCCGGTGTATGAAGGGGAAGGGTTCTCCAAAGCAGATTGCCAAGCTGTGTACCATTGGGGGTTTGCCACAGCTCCCTGGAGATTCCTGCACTATGGAGTGCTAGAGTCAGTGAGTGAGACAGGCGGACGCGCCAGAGGCTGTGAGAGAGAGAGAGAGAGACAGACACACAGAGAGCGAGAAGTGTGATGGAGAGCTGGAGGGAAGTGGAGCAGTGGGGCTGCCTTGCTGCAGCGCCTCAGGCTTTAACCAGAGGCGTTGATATACAGCTGGCTCTTGAGGATGTAGTCAATGACGGGCTGAGACAGGTAATCCACAACGTGTCCATCCCCGTGTTGCAGGGCCAGTCTGGGGGGGCAAGAGAACAGAGGGAGTCAGTGCTTGCCAGTTACCTGCCCCACGTTGCCCCAGCCTGCTTTCTCTTCCCCAACAGGAAGAAGCTGTTTGGATAGGGTTCAAATCAGGCTTCATGTGAGCTCAGTCCATGGAGGAGCTAGTCACAGCTCCACAGGGAAGCTGCATTTAAGAGGGTCACTGTCTCTCACACGTATGCACATGGTGACATTTTAGCCAAAGGAGCCATTGGTCTGAACGTGTGTGAGATCAATGCAAGTGGATGGGACAAGGCTGCTGAGGGAGGACGGCTCAGTGATTAAGGCACTGGATTCAGGAGACATGGGTTCAATTCCCTGTTCCATCACGACCTCCTGTCACTTAATCGCTCTGTACCTCACTTCCCCATCTGTAACTAGGAGATCAGACCATTTCCCCCCCTCACACAATGGAGCCATGATTATGAGGTACTCAGATACTATTGAAATGGGGCTATGTAAGTACCTAGATAGATGAGGAAATATTTGTGGTGGATTGTGGGAAATTCTTGGATCCACTGGGTGGGAGATGAGATGCCCTGCAGTGGGAATTGAGGGCAGGTCGGGTCTCTGTACCCTGCAGCAGGAGGCCCTTCGAGTCACGCACCTGCTTTTAGTTGAACTGACAACAGACATTGGGTGGTTCACGTCATCCTTCACAACCAGGATATTGTTCTGTGGTGAAAACGAGAAGAGCAAATGAACATGACTGACCTCAGCCCTCTGCTCCTCATGGCTTGTGCTCCCAGCATGTCGGGGTTCTCTGGCTGTGAGGACACTAGTGCCCAAAGGTGACATGGGCAGCTGGGCACTTCCTTGGGGATGGTTTGAGGGCTTCTGGGTTCTCCATCCCAGTCACTGAGGTCTGGAACAAGGCCTATGAGCGCTGAAGACGTAAGTGACACACAGGCCTCATGCTAGTCCTGTGCACAGGGGTGAATGTCTCCCTGAATGCAGACGCTGGGAGGACTTACAAGTATTGGTGCTCTTTATGAAGTGGTGCAGCAGTAAAGCTTCATAGCTGCCACTGTGCAGCCAGCTCACCCTGCCCATTGGCCTGCCCCGCAATGGCATCGTGGCACAGTAAGAAACTGGGGGTGGAAGGCAGAGCCAGGCCAAGCGGACCCAGTCCCAGCCATGATGCAGGGAATGTCTGTGTTGTGCAAAGTCACTTACTTTGTACTTGCGGAGTATTGAGGAATGGTTCATAATCCGGTCTGTGTCTGTGCCGTCCCGGGGCACCACCACGATCCCAAAGTCCCCAACAATCACCTCCATCTGGGAGCAATGCAAAGAGGGACGTTTCAGAACCTTTTAAGCCTCCTGCACCAGGGCGATGCTGGCCCAGGAACCAGCTCACAGGTCCCTGACTCAAATGAAAGATGTGCTGAAATATTCTGTGATGTGTCTTAACTTACCTTCTTTCTGCAAACTTCCTGGAAAGTCTTTGCCAGAAACATGAATGTCATTAAGGAGGCTAATTGGCAACTTCCCAGGGAATATCTACACTGCCAGTTGGAGATACAAATTCTAGCTCAAGGACCCACACCTACTCTAGTGCACTAAAAATAAAGTGTAGCTGGGGTGGCGTGAGTGGCAGGAGGCACTAGCTGCCCTGAGTATGATCCCACCTAGCTATGTACTTGGGGCAGCGTGGCTGCACGGCTGGTTTAGCGTGGTACCAGCTAGGGTGGGTATGTCTCTTTGAGTTAACAATCATCCCCTATGCGTGAAGCGTAGACAGACCTGCAGGTATTCTGATCGTATTTTCTTATAGGACTTTTCAGTGCGTCTGCTTCCTATGGGTCTCGGTCTGCGGTCCCACTCCACACACACAGTTCACTGAAGGAGCTGCTGAATTGGGGTCTGTAAGGGAAAAGCTCTTCCAAAATAGCTTGTTGCCAAATGCTAGCGGTAAGTACCGATGAGGTGGCAGAAGGGGCAAGTTTAACTCACGGCTATGCCAAGCTGGCTCTTCTGTTCCAGCGTGTGCGTATTCAGTTCCCATGGAGACGTTGGCAGTGGTGGCTGGCAAGATTTCAGTCTGGCAAAACCTAATCCAAAGCCGGTTCAGATCTAGGTTCCATTCCATTCAAACCACTGTGATCTGTTGGGTTTCAGATTAAAGGTTCTGACTTCGGCCCATCTCTATAGATCACTCTGCAAAATCTGGTCTGGGTCCAACCACAGTAATGGAAGAGCTAATGATGAGGGAATTTCCTCTGCAAGGCTGAGCCACACTCCTCGAAAGAGGAAAATCCAGCTGAACTCCTTATCAGTCAGCAGTGTTGTTGCTGAGTTTCAAGCTGGTTTCCTGGTTTCACTTGGCAGCTTCTAAATCTAATACAAACAGCATCCACCCACCTAATTTAAAGTTTATCTTTGCTCCCTTTGCCCTACAATCTTGGGATTTTTCTTCCCAAGATGACACTGACACTGCTCCATTTCCTTTGGATTTTGTTCCAGTTACTACCTTGCTAAAGCTCCCTAGCAGCGTGTTCTGTACAGTGACTTAATGGAGTATTTAATGATACTGCTTGAACCAAAGTTCAGTCCTAGAATCCCACTGTTTCCACTTAGAGCATTTCGTGTGTGTGTGTGTCTGTCTGTCTGTCTGAAGATTTTATCCTGCCACCCATCACTGTAGCATGAAAGTCCCTCACCTAAAATCAATACCAAGTCCCTAATGGGTCTCTGGAATGTCTCCCTTTTTGGCTTTAAACTGCTCCTTTAGAGTAGGCTTTTCTGGGGGGAACAGGGAGTTGGAAATAAATGGTGTATTTGAACCGTGATGGTGGCGGAGAGGCTTCCTCCAAGAGGACGGCTTTGCAACATTTCCTGAAGATGGTCAGGCTCTGGCCTGACCGCCCCCAGGACTCTGTGCCACAGCTGGATGCCCTCATAAGAGAACACGTTGTTCCCAGCTCTCACTTGCTTCAACCTAGGCTTTGTGATCTGCATTGGCTCAGGGGAGTGCAGCTGTCAGGGGGGTTCCTAGATCAAAATCCAGTCTTTGAAGTAGTTGGGGGTTGAGCCATTCATTGCTTTGAAAACTAGGATCAGGGTCTTAAAATGGCATCATAAACTGACTGGGAGCCAGTGGAGGGACTTGAGCACACACCTGATGTTCTCACTTTTTGTGGCCTAAGCCATGGTGAAGGTGAAGCCACATTCATGCCTGTGCATCATCTTCACATTCAGCTTCAGTTACAGCAACCCAGCCTGGAGGTGACAAATGCATGGAGTGCTGTGAAACTGATGCTACCTGATCATCCAAGCTTAGCGAGGATTCAGACAGAATCCCGATGCTTTGCTCCACTTTGGTGAATGGAAGCTGTGCACCTTCAGTGGAAGGTCAGACAAAGTCTTGACCAGTTCTTTGAAGCACTTTCTCCTTTCAAACAACTCTCCACAACTTAGTGCTCTTGAGCATATCGGGAAATATCTGAGCAAATAAACTGCCACCTGCTAAACAGCATTATTTTAACCCAATACAAATGTTAGTCCTCTAAGCAGGTGCTGCTTGCAGGAAGCAAAGCAGAATCTGCAGTGAGCTGCTGTCTTCAGTCTCTCATGTGCTTTAATTGAAGGGGAGGGTGTTGGGATCCCACGCAAAATAGGACTCGATTCTGGGGGAAAAACTGCCCAAGTGTCAAACCTCGGGTTTAAATTAGAGCACCCAATCCTGACCCTGAGCACTCAGACCATCTGCAATTATCAGACTGGGGTGCCCAAATGCCAATCTGAGCACTGAGATGCAGGACTAGCTGCCTTAATTTAGGCCCTCAAATTACAAAGTGATCCGTTACTTTTCAGTCCGAGAGTTGACTTCCCAGAGGCACGTCCGGATGGAAAAGCAGTTCACAAAGTGATTCATTTCTCGGGGTCTCCTCTCTGGTTTGCCCAGTTGCAGAGAAGGAGAGGGGAGTGGCTGCTGTTTCCTAGACTGGATATAATTACTGAAATTGAGTCTCTCTGTTGATCTCACTGTATCCGTGTTAGAAGTTTGTTTGCTTGAATACTCAGTGTGGGATGCCAGAGGAATTTGCCGTTAGAGATCATCTGGCACTGGATCAAAGACAACTCCCAATGCCATTTTCTGGTGGTCTGGTGTATTTGTTCCACTCTTGTCCAGACTTTGTTCCTCCCTCATCTAGATTATCCTCCCCTCTTGGGTCCTCTCCATTTTCCAGCTTTCTCCCATAACATCCATCCAAAATTTGGAAACCCCATTCTGTCATAGCCGGCAATTACTTCAGCAATATCACATATGGCTGCCACCTTGAAGTAAACCACATGCTTGACTGACTCAGAAACCTCCACCACCACCTTATCCACAGTCGACTTTCCAGCACCTAATTGCTTGGCAGTGGACCTGTAGCAGTCTAGGGTAGCCAACTTCCAGACAGTTATAGCAACTTGCTTCTGGATCAGAATGGCCACCCTCATTCATGTGTCTTTATGGAGGAATGTCACAGCAAACTGCTCACAAAGCACCAGAAACAGAGCTTACTTCACGTTTCTTCTTCTGGCCCCCCTGCTGGTCATCCCAGGTCTGCATGATGCTGTGACCCCACCAGGCTGAGCTTGTGGCCCTGCTCCAGAAGCCCAAGTCACCAGCAGCTGTAACGAATGTCATCAGCAGCTTCAGCCAGTTTGCATCTGCCATGTCTGTGTCGTCTTTCTGTTCCATCACAAGTTTTGTCAGGTGCCTTTGGTGGCTCAGAAAACGCTGCTGAAATGTCCACCAACGTCTCACAGAAGCTCTGCCCATTTCCTGACACAGGAGTACAAGTGCAAACATGAGAAGTTCTTCAAAAGGTGCCTCCTCTGTGTTGCTGGCTCTGGTAGCTGGGAACGCACTGACCAAAGTGACTGCTTAGCAGGCTGTTCAAAGTTCCTGCCATACAAGGGGTGGACAGTCAAGTTTTCCCACAGTGCACCACAGCCAAAGGCGAGAGTGGCCACATTGTGCGATGGCACTAGTGAATCTGGGATATGGTTGGCTTGACTTGGGTCTGCGTGCTGCAGGGAGGATGCCGGAGCCCCAGTTTGAACCCAGGTTAATGTAGGGTTATCAGTGTAGATGCTTGAGCCCTGAGTTCTCTAATGCAGGGTCCACTGACTTGAGTCCCACTAACCCTCGGTTTACATTGCAATGTAGGCATATCCCATATGCTGCAATATAAGCCCAGGGTTAGCAGACCTCCTGTTAGCAGATCCTGGGTTTGTTAACCTAGGGCTTGAGTGTCTTTGCTTATTTGTAACCCCAAGTTAGGAATTGTTGAAACCTGGGTCCCAAACTGAGGCTGCAGCATCTAGGCTTCATTATGCGGGTCCAAGTCCAATCACCCCATCCCAGACTTCCTAGTGCCCTCCCAAAATGTGGCTGCTCTAGCCCTTTGTTCATGGTGCTGTCTACCAAACTTGACTGTCTACCAAACTTGACTGTTCAGAGGACCAAGAAAGTCAGCTCACGGGATTGTGGGATACTTTGGCAAACTCCCAGAGCACAAGTTCAACGGGGTTGCGTCTACACTGCAAAGCAATAGGGCTTGAACTCTGGATCCTTGGACCTGAGCCACAGTTGAGTGCACTTTGTGTGTAGATGGAAAGGGGGATTAGGCTTAAGCCTGAACTTGAACCCTGGGCTTATATTGCAGTTTAGATATACCCCACAATTATCTTCCTCTATGCCCACTGTTCTGACCTTGTTGCCATCTTCCAAGTCCTTGCGCAAACTTCCTGTAGCCTTCTTCATCAAGTCTAAGTTCCTCATTCAGTCTTCAAGGACTGTGCCATATTGCAAATGAACCACACCACACCTCTCATCTTCCTTTCACAGAGCCCTTTAGGCCTGGAACTCCCTCTGTGTCACCATTCAGGAAGGACTTTCCTTCCCTTGATTCAAATGCTCACTTAAAACTCTCCTCTCCCACAAAGCCAGCTAACAATCGTCCAGTTCAGTAACACTGTTGTCCGCTCAATACCAAGGAAAAGAGCAACACTTGAACCTCCCTCTATATCTCCCAGCATATCTGATCTGTGTCGTCTTGTGTCAGTTTTAAATTACTCGGGTAGGACCACACATCCTTCTGCGTCTTCTAAAGCACCAAACAAAGAATTTCACTGGAAAACATGTCTGCTGCTTTCAAAGGTAGGAAGGAAATCTCACCTCTTCCTGAGCTCCACTCAGGTCAGTAGAGACAGAATGTAACTGCTTGCGGGCATGTCATTTAAGACCTGTCTGACCTGCTTTGGCATTAGAACATCAGCAGAACTAGCTATGTCCTTGCAAGATGGAGCTGTTGCTTTTATGCATGTGTCTGATTTAGGTAGTTCAGTATTTTTTGGCTCTGACAGAAGAGTTCATCTGGACAGATGGGCAAAGCTTGGGCAAATATTCTCCCCAAATCCAATTTCCTAGCATGTTTTCTCCCAACAATGCATTTACAGCTGTTGTGTTTGCATTTGTTTTGTGTTCCCTTTTGCAGATATTCTAGTGCATGAATTCACTGGAGAAAATGTTCAAGGAAGCAGCAAATTATATGTGATTTTAATACAGAATAATCATGGAAAGCAAATTTTGAACTAATTCCAGGTACACCTGAAAACCTCACTCTAATCACACACTTAGACAGTCAGGGAACAGATTATTCACATGTTACAGGCTTCGCTGGACTTGGTCCTTTGTCCTTAAAACAACATTGTCAAGACAACAGAATTCTATCTGCAATTATCTGGGGGAAGTTCCATGGCCTGTTTTATACAGGAGGTCAGACTAGATCAGTGGTTTTCAATCTGTGGTCCATGGACCCCTGGGGGTCCGCAGACCATGTCTAAGATTTCCAAAGGGGGCTGCAACTCCATGTGAAATTTTTTAGGGGTCCACAAGTGAAAAAAGGTTGAAAACGATGGGATTAGATTATCACAATGGTTGCATCTGGTCCTGGAATCCATGAACATAGATAGATTTGCTGGAGGTGACATTTATAGCTAGCAAGAGTATTAATGTAATGGCTTTAACCTCTGTGTGTTAGTATGGGTCCGTATGATGATAAACTGGGTTCTGATGACCAAGTCACATTCTTACTTTTATTGAAAAGTACCAGAGTACCTATATTGATGGGTGTATTAGAAAAACATATCAAATGGTCCTTTTCTCCACATGTAGTGTTGTGGACTCTTGTTATTTTAACATGAATCTTGTGGTATTTGATGTTTTTACTTAAAGCACCATCCCCTGGAGTCAGATGTCTGTGAGAATCTCAGCGTTCATAATTTAAAAAGTCAGCATCTAGCCCTCATGGTTGCAAAGAAAATGTCTGAAAATGTGACCCAAGTGGGAACTAAAAATGCCAGATGCCTGCAGACAAAACCCAACCCACCCCCCACAATTTTTTTTTAAATCCTGAGATTTTTAAACGACTTTTCATTATTTTGGGGAGCCTGAGTCGTGATTAGGAATATTGGGGGCTGGCAATACAGTACTCAGCTTTAAGGACAAAATAATCTGCCAAGGTTAAAAAAAAAAAAAGACTATAAAATGCATTTAAGGCAACACAGATTAGAAGAAATAATTTAATTTGCTTTTCATCATGGATGCTGTAATGTCTCATTTCATTCAGTTTGGGCAGTGAAATGAGACTAGTCAGGTTCACTTCCGGGTTCTCACGCCCTAGCACAAGGCAGCTGTGTTTGGGCTCCTGACACTGTGGTGCTGTATAAGAGCTAGGCTGGAGTTGTTATTACTAGTGGCACATTTATACTACACGAACACTGTTTTGCTTGGTTTATTTAAATTTCTGTTCCCTGTAGTGTCATGAAAATCGGATCTTGCGTATCCGTATATCCCACTCCCCATATTCTAAATTTAGGGCCTAAATCTATTTAACAGCATCTGTTTATAAAAGAAAATGAGTTTGGAAGATGGCCGTTAGAAATCTCCTTACACCCTCAGAATTAGACATAAGTAGCTGCAGTCCCCAGCTGTCTCTGCCACTCATCTCCCTGAGGGTGGGGAGAAAAACATGATGCTAAAGGGAAAGTTTCTGGCTCCAACCTGAAATAAAAGCCAAGTGCGTTCTGAGAGTCAGAAGCAGGATACCTCTCTGGCTCGCTTGGCTGAGGCTGTTAATGGGGGGCGGGGGAGGATGGAGTGGGGGATAGAGGCAGACTGTTCAAGGTTTCCCATGTGAGTTGACTCAGTTGTTTCCTGGGAATGTTATGCCACATGTAAGGTCACCGTGGGAGAGAGCAAAGAGGTGAGAAAAATGAGAGGGGAGGGAAGGAAACACTGCACAATGGATTGCATGCAGTGGTAGCCGGCTACTCACATCAGACTCGTTCCAGAGGCCTGGGATACAGAAGGACTCCAGCAGGTCACTGCCACAAAGCAATAAGATACGAAGCTCTGAAGAAAGGGGGCAGAGAATGGAGAAGTTTAGAGACATGGGCTGATGGCTTCCCCCTGTGACACTACTGAACCAACAATCCCTGCGCTGTGCTGCTGGAGAGACTCTTTCCACAAGACAGAAAAAACAGGCCTGATGCTTTGTGGCTATTCAAGATCCTATCGCACTTTCTGCAATAACAGTGATGTTAGCTGCAGTGCAGTACCCTGGCCAAGCCATCTGCCTACCCTAAATACCTCTCTAGTTTCAAACAGCATTTCATTTCCTCTCCTAGACTGCTGTGCAGCATTGCTGTGGGCGGTTAAACAGCTGCTGCATTCCGCCCCAGAGATGGCTGCATTTCAGCATACGTACATGTGCCGTGTAAAGTATCTATCTCATGGGGAAAGAAGTGATTCCTGGGGTATGTAGGTGTACAGATTTGGGATCTTTTAAAATGACAGATGTTCTATTAGTTCTGTTAGATAGTACAAGGACCCAGACAACTGGTTAAAACCAGGGACTCTAATGGAGGTGTCCCACTGCTCCCCAGCACGTCGTCACTGTTATGGCAGGATAAGGTATTTGCCAGAAAGCCCCAATACTTGCTCACTGCAGGGCAAACTTGTATAGACTTTCATGTCTTCCCTTTATCTTCTCCTGTTTGGATCAGTCTCCCCTCAGTGGCTTGCTGACTTGCACAACTGCTGGCATTTTACTCGGAGATTTGTACGATATCACTTATTGACCCTCAGAACCTTGGATGTTTAAAGGCACAGAAACTGCAGTGTTCAGTGTTAGAACTGAGTGTTGCTGAACAGATTTCTCTGTCTACATCACCACCTTTGGCCACCAGAGGGAAGCCGCAATATTGCTTAAATCTGTAAGGACAGAGGAACACCCTATTTAACGCAGCCTTCCCTCTCGCCCCCTGCACACACTCCCTATCTTAGCCACCTGTAGCTGAGCATATGTCAGCACTTTTCTCAACTTCTGAACTCTGGGCTGGGTTAACACTAAAGGGGTACACAGAAGGCTCCAGTGATCATCTCCTGCCTGAGCTATCCATGCTATTTTTACGGTTTTTAAGCTCCTTTACAGCTAGCTAGTGGTGATGGAGTGGGTGGCTGGGAATTGTAAACAATGAAATGGGTTTAGCAGCATCAGCAGGATACTTCCTGCCAGGGTTCTGCTATCGTCTGCTTGTGAAGTACAGGGAGGCTTATAAGGATGCGAAGGATTTTTTATATTTGGACATGCCACAAAATGGATCAGCATTTTAAAGAAATATTGAAAGGGACTCCCTCATTTGTAAGAGCTAGATACATCTGCCATTGGACTGGAGGCAGCCGGAGCTAGGAGGGGTTGGTGGGAGATAGTCTTAACTCTGTTCATTATCTGTAAAATCTATTTATACCATAAATCTATAAAAATTCCAGAAGGGGTCTGACCAATTTCTGATGCACTGGTGACTCGGCATCTCAGTCTGGGTGGGTCATGCCAGGCTCTCCAGGGTATTTATGTGATGGGAGAAGTGTATTCGTCATTAGAGAACACAGAAAGATCTTTCACCAAGTTGGCATGGAGTCCTTTCTTCTGCAGTTGGGCCAGGGACCCTCTCTTTGTGCTAACATGGCAGCCCTGCTGTGTTTCTTTAATGCCTGAGAGTTACTTTATTGGGGCTGGGGAAAGGTGGGCAAGGAACACTTAGAACAGGCCGTACCATGTATAGCAACTTCCACTGGAGGATTTCAAAGCACCTTACAATAGTGGATAAGTAAGATTCCGACTCTACTTTTTGGCCTTGTCTACACTAGAGAGGGTTATGCTGGGATAGCTCTACCATCAAACCCTGCTAGTGGAGATGCAGTTTATACTGGAAGAGAGTTCTTTGGCTGGTATACCTTACCCACCATTTCCCAGATGAGATCACATCCCTAACCAACATAGCTGCGCCATCAAAAGCCAGCCCCAGCGTTAGATGCAAGCCTAGAGGCTCTGAGCTGTTAAATGATTGGCCCAAGGTCACAGTGAGTCAGTGTGAGAATTAGGAAGAGAAGTCAGGTGTCCCAACTCCCAGTCCACTTTTCTAATCCTATAGCAATGCTGTCCTCCCTCCCCGTGAGGATGGGAATCAGCCCAGGGCAGTTTGTCACCCTTTTGAGCCAGCCCAAATCCAGATGTCTGGTGTCCAATGGGAGCAATGACCCAGTCTCCTAATTTGGCATCTGCGTTATGGTCGGTCACTAAAACAGACTGTTCATCCCCATTTCCTGTGTGGCCCCTCCTATATCACTCACTGCATCAGCCTGCGGGGAGAGAGCTGCGCTTTGCAGGGCCCCGCCTTCCTGAGGGCAGAACAGGGCGTACTCACCAATCTCCTCGTATCTCATCACGGTCCCCAAATTCGCATTCTCATCTGGAGAAAGAGAAGTACCAGAGTCCAAGCTTCAAATGAGCATCTGTGCCAGAGTGTGCCCAGGAGGGGAGATGGCTCTTTAACTGTTCAGCAGTGGCTCTTAGTGTTAACAGGATTCCTGCTCTACCAGTGCATACCTGTATACCTAGCACCTGGTGGTGGATTTCCGGTCACTCAGAGTCTTTCAAAGGAGATTGGGCGTCTTTCTAAAAGATCTGCTCTCGCTCAACGGGGGAATGGCTGGACGAGGTTCTAGGGCCCATGTGGTGCAAGAGGTCAGGCCAGGTGATCATAAAGGGGTCATCCAGCCTTACAATCAATGGTGAGAGAGACTGTGTAGATTTCCTCTTAGTGGTTGGAGTTAATACTTTCAGGGATTCTTTCACCTTGGTGGTGTTTGTCTACATCCAGGCATTGCAAATTCAAGGAGTCGCTGTGCCTCTTCCCCTAGCATAGCCGGGCTCAAGCAGGGCAGCTTTCCCTAGTTAAGCTAATGCTGCTTCCTGCTGAGCAATCCAAGGAAATCCTGGGTGGGATCTGAGTGCCTACCTGCAATGAATTTTGGCATAACCCCTGGCAATCTCTGTGACAACCAGGGAGATGCTGTCAGAGAGAGAAGGGGGGCCTGCTCATCAGCTGGTATAAATGGACACAGCATAACTGTTGTCAATGGATCTACATTGATTTGCACTCGCTGAGGATCTGATTGTGAGTGGGTTGGATGGGAGGCAGAAAGGAGGAGGAAGACCGTGGAGTGGGGAGGAACGTAGATGAATACAAGCATCTACATTTTCATAACGTACCCACAAAGGTGAAGCGCTCCACTGGCGGACGGACACAGCAAATCCGGCTCAGGCTTTCTCCCATCTTCCCCAAGATCTTTGCTGGAAGGAGAGAGAATAGGTAAAAGGCAGGTTCAGAGTCTGAGCCCCCTGCAAGAAGCACGTCTCACTGCACAAGGTCTGTCTGTTGTTCCCCTACAGACCTCTCAGAACACACAGGGCATTTGACCCTGAGGGCGTGGGGGAATCACCGCTGGCCACCTCTGCTGGCTGGGTTCTTAAATTAATACGCTCTTGTCCCCACCTTCTGTACTGTTTGTATCCACTTCAGTCTGTTTGAATGACTCGTTTAGAGCCTTGTTGCTGGATTGAAGTTATTTCATGTAGATGTCATCATCCTGAAGAGCTTTTTCCCCCGCACCAAGAATTGGAAAGAAACCAATATCTTCTGCTAAGGATCTGATCAGCAACTTGGTGCAAATGGCCCCTTACTGGTTTGGTTACTAAAGCCCCAATCTACGGAGATAATTGTTTCTTGATTTCAGCCCCCTCTTAAAACTCTTTTATTTCACCCTGTTTGGATTTTTAATGAAGCTAGGTGTGCAGTTGTGGGTGCACCTTGCACTCAGGAGTGTGCCTAACTAATCTGCACCTGGAATGACCATGACTGCAAATACAAAACAGGTAACAGCATATTTAAAATGTCTTCAGACAGCTCCCTGAATGGTTAATCATTGGATTTAAGTGTGACGTGCAGTACTTACATGTAAAAAATAGGCAAGAAATTGCACTTCTACCACGTTTAGGGATCAAGCCTGGTTTTGGGGCAATTTTAAGATACCTTTTTCATGTAGATTTAGTGCCAGAGTGACAGCCCTTTGAAAGGGAAGTCCTCTATTCATTCACAGAACAGGTACAGCATAGACACTGGCAGCGTGAACTTCCTCCCAATACTCTACCTATGCATCTTAACTTGAACCTGAAGAGAGCACTTTTAGCTGTGGAGCATGGCTCAGTCTCCATGGCACGTTTGGTCTTTTTCCCATGTTGCTCCCGGTGCCAATTGTGTGGACGCTCAAGTGGACTCTGGCGATGGATCCAGTCAATAGGGAGTAGGGGAAGTGAGAGAAGATAGCAAAAGGACCCAGTGACAGGTAGGTTGCATTTTCCAAACCTGAACCCAAGTATTGCTGAATTGCATGGGTCTGGAATCTCAATTCACTCAAATTATACATTTTGGAACCATACACAGTCTTACCTGAAACCTTCATTCACTGTTTCTTGGACAGGTCTGTTTCCCTTCCCTATTTCTGGGGGAACAGGTCTGGGGATTTCAGATTGGGGCTGTCTACAGGCCTTACCTCTGCTCCATTTGGAGACCACCTCTCTGCCGAGACCTACCTGCTGTGGGCTTGTTGGAAATGTTTCTGTTCTGGTAAATGGGCTGTGGAGACTCATTCTGGGGCTGTCCAATCACTGGGGTCATGGAAGGCGTGTTCACATTGGAGAGGATGCAGCCAGTCACTCGCTAGGATGGGGATGAAAGGTAAGGAGTCAGTAATATAACTCCAGAGCCAGAAACACATCCATAGATCTCTCACTATAGCTTGGTAACCAGTCTTACAGCTCACAAATTAACAACATTCTCCAGTCGTTACTAGGAGACACAGCCAGCCTCATTTCATGCTTCCCGTTCCCAGCCAGTAAAACGAGACCGGGCCATATTACCTAATGAAAGGCAATGAAGCCAGGGGAAGGCGATAGGCTTCAGAGCCCTAGCTCCAACCTGAAGTGCATCTTCGAAGCGCTGTTTATACAGCTATTAGAGTGCCCATAATAACCTAAGTCTGTAGGCCTGGGCTGGGAGGCCCGCTTAGCGTACCCTAAGCATCTCCAGAAATAGGATACCCACCGGAATGATTTCTAGTATGCGTGATGAGACCGGCTTGATCTGTGCAAAACCATTATAAGGATACAATTCAAAAACTGGTATTGACAAAATACTAGCCCAAATGCCCTCTCCCATTTAGCCTGGTATATTTCATGGCTGCCTTAACCCTTAGCGTGAATTAATCAGGACAATTGTGTGTTTTCAAGTATTCCTCTCCTGGATTCTTAGGCATAAGATGAAGGCCAAAGCTAAGCAAGAGGGGAGATGCTGTTATCACTGGAGATGTCTGTCCGCATGCAGGCGGATCTTATACCAGCTTGGCAACATTCCAGTTGCCCACTCACCAGAGCTGAGTAACGTTTTGTCAGGCAGGTAAATTGTCACTGGATTTTCCATGATTATCAATCACAGTAAAGGGCAGCTGAGCAGATTTTGGTGCCCAGGCTGGACAATTTTGCAAGGCTGATTTATACATTGCAATTTCATTTGCCATTTCATTTTTTTTCTAATGACTCGAGATTCCCCCCCCCCCCCCATTGTTCTTCTAAGCACACATGGACCTCATGGGAATAGGAGACTTCAAACATTCTCTGTTCTTTTAAAGTGAATTTGGCGTCAGTCTGGCAACTCTGAGGAGTGAAAAATTCTCTGTACCCACACCATGAGGTTGGGAGAGGGAAGGCCGTGTCAGTTTCCCCCATGCTGCCATGTTGGTGTGCCCTTCCCCTGTTCTGTAGGAACTTGCTCTCGGGTAATTCAGTCTCCAGGGCCCCTTCAGTCTTTGTCTCCTCTGCTGCATCTGCTAAAATGGGTGTTGGCCAGTGGTGGTATATCCGAGTGCCTGCATGACCGTCTCTGGGGTGAGAGGGGCCTTCAGCCTTACGGTCCAATCAGTCTTTTCTCCTGAGTATGACAAAATGACTTCCAATTAGTGCTAATTGGTGGTGGGTTTTGTGATGCAGCCACCTGCGCGCTAGGAGCTGGGCTATGCTCTCCAAAGTCATTTCACGAAGGCCACTGTGAACAGCTGCTAGATGACAGTCGGCTTCAGTCAGTGTCAAACTGTGCCAGATTGGAGCCAGTCCCCAGAGGTGAAAGGCTCCCGCTCCCATGAGTTGCCGGTCCCCTGAGCCATGCATTCCCCTTTCAGGCCGCGATCCGAAGAGGAATAGAAAAGCTGGCTCCTGATTTGGCTGCCTGTGAACCTGTTTCTGTGAGGAGATTGCTGCACACATCTCAAAGAGCCAGGCAGGTTTTAAACATTGCTTTAGCCCTGCAGTGAGTGAGCACTGTTCTGGGTCCTCAGCCCCCAGGTGGTGCCCAGGATAAGACTGCAATGTTGCTAACTCACCCTGTGCTAGGAGAGAAAGACAGCAGAATAATGACTGCACTCAACACACATTCTTGCATCAAATCTTATTTCCTGAGCCAATCCCACTTGCTCCTTCCTTCCGCTCCCTTCGAACTGGAGGCAAGAAGTGAACAGATGGGGCCTCATTAACTGTGGAATCCTGGGGTGGCTCCTGCCTTGCTAGCTAAGAACTTTAAAGGAATGTTAATGTGGGGGGGGGGGGGAGAATCCAACCCACCCTGAGCTCTGACTATAATCCCTTCCCTCGTATCCACGCTGCTCGCTTCCCTTCAGAGGAATTGGAACCATCATAAAAATTTCATCTGACTGGAGGGTAGATTTGAAATGATTCAGAACAACTTGGCTTGTTCCCAGAATGTTCTCTCAAGGTAACGATAGCAATGAGACATCAGCTCTCCTCCCTTCAGTTCTGCTCCATGGGGCACGGGCTAGTAGGATCTAGAGGGGCAGAACAGCAGTGTGTTGTGTGAGACACAATATTCAGCCTAGCCTGCCTGTCCAGACTACAAAGGCACAAGTTCAGGCTTTCGTCATCTTGTGTCTCGACTACTGCAATCTGCCCCCTCTGGCCTTGTTGCCAGCCACGCTGCCTCCCTCAGTCTAGTCAAAATGCTGCTAGTAGGGTCACAGAATCATAGAAATGTAGGGCAGGAAAGGACCTTGAGAGGTCGTGTAGTACAAGCCCCTGCACTGAGGCAGGACCTTAAACCTAGACCGTCCCTGACAGGTGTTTGTCCAACCTGTTCTTAAAAACCTCCAATGACGGGGATTCCACATCCTCCCTGAGAAGCCTATTCCAGAGCTTAACCACCCTTAGAGTTAGAAAGGTTTTTCTAATATCTAATCTTGCTGCAGATTAAGCCCATTACTTCTTGTCCTACCTTCCATGGACATGGAGAACAAACGATCGCTGTCCTCTTTATAAGAACGCTTAACATAGATGAAGACTATCATCAGGTCTTCTTCCAAGACTAAACATGCCCAGTGTTTTTAAGCTTCCTTTATAGGTCAGGTTTGCTAAACTTTTTACCATTTGTTGCTCTTCTCTGGGCTCTCCATTTGTCCACATCTTTCTTCAAGTGTGGTGCCCAGACCTGGACAGAGCACTCCAGCTGAGGTCTCCCCAGTGCTGAGTAGAGCAGGTCAGTTGCTGTGTCTTACATAGGGCAATCCTGTTAATACCCCCTCTCCCCCAGAATGGTCATCTTGACTTCCACTTTCACCACATCACTTCTCTGCTGGCATTCCTCCAATGGCTCTCCCTCTCCCATGAGCGCCTAGTCTTTGCCTTTAAAGCCTTCTCCATTTATCCCCTCCCCAACCATCAGATCTACTAGCTTACCGACATTGCTCTGCCAGTGGTGCCAGCCTCAGTCACTCACCCATCGGCGTCTCCCTCAAAAACACCTCCATGCTTTCTCCCACCTACCCCCAACCAAACACACACATGGCAAAAACTCCCTGGCCAAATGCCCGAAGCTTCCACCTTCTCTTAACTGCTTCCTCCGTACCTGCCCCTGCTGTGATGCCTGCAGATCCTTCCTGCCTGGCACTGGACCAGGCAAGTGGCATGGCCGAGCCATCTGCTTTTCTTCTCAGCTCGGTTTGTTTCATTGGTTCCTCCTCCTGCCCTTCTTTGCCCACTTGAGCCCTGACTGGTTTGTCCCTTTCATCCAGGTCTCAGGGCAGCTTTAATGCCAACTTCCCCATTGCTGTTGCTGGAGGGTAGGGTAGTGGTCTGAGATCATTAGCTGAAGAGGTGGTGGGAAGTCCCATTTCTGTTCAGGGTTTGTGATCTTCATTCTCACTTCTGCCTGCGCCTGTGGAGGGGTTTTACTTACTATGTCACGTATTCTCTGGGGTTTACCCAGCACGGAAGATGCCCTTGAATTTTCCTGTTGCTGTGAGTCATTCCTGAAGGCCAACGGAGCCAGGTTTGTCGCAGGGGGTTATTTTGTTAGGTGAGTAAGCGGGGTTTCATTCACTTGTCTTTCAAACGCCCTCTCTTCCCTGGATTGACTGTGTGGCCAGCAGGGATGATGATTGCTTAGCTGTGAGTTTGCCTTCCCCAACTGCTCTCATTGCAGCCTCTTTCTTGTGTGCATCCTGACAAGGATCCCCGCCCCCACCCCACCCCGTGTATAGAAGCTTGGCATTTCCCTGGAGTAGACACAGTGCTGGGAGTTTGTCCTTAGCCCTTTTCCAAAGGTGGATTAAATTCGGTCATATGCAGCACAATGTTCTTTTCATTCTTTTCATTCCACTTTCTTCTAATCTCCTTTTGCCTAGCTCCCTTACTGTGAGGACCCGTCTACACAGTGAAACTTCATTCAGATTAAGGAAGGGTGTGAATTTACAGTGTGACAGCTACTCCTAAATAACTCCACCGTGATGGGGTGTGTACACCCCATACTGGCAGCGAAAGGGTTAATGGGAGGCCAAGGGCTCATTTAGCCCACTTGGTGGCACCTGGAGGGTGCGTTAGGTACAGTTCATAGGCAGACTCAGCTGGAGAGGAGTCACCTTCATAAAGCGAGGCACTCAGAGCAGTGAGGAAGAGATCCAGTGGAGAGGGGGCTCAGAGGAAGAGAAGGCCTGGGAGTCTCTCCTGAGAAAGGAGCTGTGGCAAATGGCCAGGGGCAGAAGGGGCATGGGAAAGCTGCAGGCATGGAGCGGATTCCTGTGATGAGCCCTAATGAAAGGACAAGGTCCAGTGGAGGCTGCCAGGTGGCTTGCTGTTCCAGAAAGTTAGGAAGAACCCAGAGAAGCTCAACACCAGGGTGGGTGGAATGGCTGAACTGGTACTTGGTTCTATTTGTGGGGGTTTGAGTTATGCTGGAAGAAGTCTGGGACCCCCCCCGGGGGGGGGATGTCGTAAGGGTGACGCTGTTGGTGCAGGACATTAATATTCTGTAATGGGTGGACTATTGTGACCTGGCCAGCAGGCGGAGTCACACAGCAGACCATGTGATCCCTGAGGTTGAGAGCAGGCAAAAGGGGGGCAAAGCCAGGACTCGCCAAAAGGGGGTGTTCCGGGACAGTGAGTTTGTCACACCATGTTCCGACAAGTCCTAATACCTTTGCAAGATCTGCATAGCAGGTGCTGTGACTATCTCTGATTGGAAGTTGTTGGCGTTTGGGCCTTGGTGCATTCCTGGGAGCCTTTCCTATTTGCTAGTCTGGAGAACCATTCAGTTTCCAGGAATGGCAGCTGTTTGGAATCCCTTGTTTGAGCGATTCTTTTGCGAGGAGCAGGGGTTTGTTTTAATTGGCATGTCCCCCTTGCTCCTTGTTACTGATGGCATTTTTAGCCTCTCCGTGTGGGTATATTGATCTGGGCTAGATTGTTTGCTGCAGCGTGTGATTGGTACTTTGCTGTCTGATGATGACATGCACACCCAATCCTAGAGGGCTGACTCTTCCCCCCCCCCCGCCCCACAGCCGGGAGAGGACGCATGCCTGTGTAATATTCTGTCTCCTCTACCTGTTTTGGGCCAGAACCTCAGCTTGGTAAATCATCACAACTCCACAGGTTTCAGGGGAGCTATGCTGTTTTTCCACAGCTAAGGATCAGTCCATCGAACATATATATCACGTTGGTATAATTGAATCAACCTGAAAGAGAAAGAAACCTGCCCTGCATTGCCTACTGCTGAGCTTGAACTCAGCCCTGAAAGTACTACAAATCAAAGCTATTAAAGGGACATTCGAGTTGTGCATTAAAAAATGCATTGGTCTAACCACTTTCCTACACCACTTCTCCCACTAGCCACAGCTTTCCCCTCCCCCCTCTGTGACACACCTGCCCAGGTGTGACTCACCTTCATCAGATCACGGTGGTGTTCCAGTACGCTGCAGGTAGTCTGCCAGGTGTCCTGATAGCACTCCCAGGGGTCCACCCTGTGGAGAGGAGAGAACATAACACAGAGAGTTTGCATGTGAATCTTGCTCTGTCCTTCACAATCCAGCATGCTCAGTTGCAGTGGAGAGGCCAGAAAGAGACAGTCATGCTGCTGGGAACCATCCATGTTAACTTCCTCATGTCTGCCTGTGATTAGTGGCTGGAATAAAATGCCAAATACAGCTTTTCCAGCCATCACATTCTCATTGTATTCTCCCTACCTGCCTTTGGTTAAACTCCTCCATCCCTGCTCCATTTCCTCATCCCTCTCCAGTCCTGGGAATGCCCATCTAAAAGCTCTTCTCCTCTGGCCTCCGCCCAGGTGCCAGACACTGCATGGAAATGTATTGAGACAGCAGCTTTGGTTGCCAACATGACAATGGGACAGAGAAGCATACTGGGCTCCTGAAGAACAATGAATGCAATGGCTGTCCAGGGTTTCTGCTCTCCAGGGTCGTTCCCAGAAATTTTTCCCATGGTGTGCACAGCTGAACCTCTCTCAAGGCACGGCTCACAGCATCCATTGGGACAAATTTCCGTGAGTGGCGTTGCAACCCCGGCACGTTGTGTCTCAGCATGACTCTGTTTGGGGGACCTCTCAAATGCAGAAGGGCCTGCGGCAAACTGCTTCTTTTGCCCTGCCCCTGCCAATGGTGTGCACCAGGCATAACGTGCGCATGGCTGCCCATGCCACTGCTGCTCGCAACGAAGTGCTTCCTCTTTCTGCTCCCTCACCCAAACAGTGTCTGGGAGGAGCTGGCCGGAAGTTGCATGAAGCTCAGTGGCTGTTGGGACATGGTGTCACTGAACTACACCAGCACTGGAGGCAGAGCACTGGCCTGGAGGGCATCTCCATGGGGATACCGGGCACCAGGCCTGCCGAGAGCAGGTTCGGGCTCCCCAGCAAGGGAGGACTGGCTAAACAGGGCCAATGAAGCTGGGCCCTGGGCTGCCAGGCCCCAGTAATTTGTACCAGCTTCCCCCCACTTCCCGTCAGTCCTGCTGGGCGCTAGCCCAGCCTGTTGGCAACCTACATCACAGAGGGGTTTAAAACCCTGCAGAGAGGCTCTTACCTGCCCCCTTTCTTGGGCCTTGACCTATTGTGGCTCTATCCATATGGGAGGAAGCATCTTTAACCCTTCCCACCCTGAGGTGCCACAGCTAAAGCCAGAGGGGGAAATTTTTAAGGGTTTAAACTTTTCTTTCAGGAAATTAAACTGCATGCAGGTGCAGTCCTGATAGCTAAGCACCACCAAACACGATGGCACCGGCAGCATACCAGCCTGACTCACTCTCACGTGCCTGAGCAACAGTTACGTGACGTGGCCCTCGCAGAGAAAGGGAAGGGCCGCCCCACTGACGGTTGTTGCTGGCTTTTAGCAAGACAAGGCAGGTGAGGTAACATCGTTTACTGCACCAACCTCTGGTGAAATAACCCGCTGTCCTCTGTTGCGTTACTGAAAGGTCAGAGCAGTACAAGGAAGAGTGGAAATGGGGAACGTGGTGAAAGCCTTGTCGGCACTGAGGCTGTCACCACACCAGCGTGAGCCCCTTCCATTAGACGTGTTGGCTTGGGTAACAAGTGATTTGCACCGGCGCAGCTGGTGCCAGTGAAGAGAAGCCCCAGGCAGGGGTCTGGGTGAGAGGGGATATAACCGTGTCTTGGGATGCAGTGTCCAGGAGCTGTGACATTATTCATAAAAATTATCCCTACCTCTTGCTTTCCCCTGCTTTCCTGGCCTCCCACTTGTGAGACAGGACAGTGCTCTTATCCCCATTGTACAGATGGGAAGCTAAGGGACTTGCCCTAGGTCACACAGAAAGTCTATGGCAGAACAGGGAATTGAACCGTAGTGTGTCTCATCCTCACAGCTAGTGTTCTAACCACTGGACTATCCTTCCCCATAGCCGGATGTTTGTAAAATCATTTGAGAGACACAAAATTTATCCAGCAGTTGTTTCTTGAGCCATGGGGGGAATTCATTAGTCTGGAGCCTTTGTCTTTTTGCACAAAGACAATATGAAAGGCAGTCTTTTTTCTAGGAAAAGCTTCCCCCACCGCTCCTTCACTGGG
This sequence comes from Chelonoidis abingdonii, assembly GCF_003597395.2. Classification (NCBI taxonomy): domain Eukaryota; kingdom Metazoa; phylum Chordata; order Testudines; family Testudinidae; genus Chelonoidis; species Chelonoidis abingdonii. The sequence goes on along the minus strand of NC_133775.1, from coordinate 55,716,832 downwards.
CCTTTTTCCCAGAGCAGGAAAACTCTCTTCTTTTTCTTTTGCTTTTCTCAGACCTTCTGAGAGCCCCCAGTCTTTCATGAATTGCTAATCACACCCTGGCTGTTCCCAGGGCCTTTCCTGGCAATGAGATTTCATGCCTGTCTTATACAGAATGTGGGTGCAGGAATTTCCATCTCTCCTCTATACACCAGGTTGTGAAAGACAAACCTCCAACGCTACAGCCTGGCTTAATTGAAAACTTAATGAGCTGCTAAATTGGGATGTATGTTAAACATTTTCTTAGCAGCTGAATATATTTTTTCTCTCACACCCCACCTGAGGACTGTCAGATGTGATCTCACTAATTAAAAACATGCAGAGTGCCTAATGGCTGTGTAACGTCTCTGCTGCAAACGCCTGAGCTAAGTTAAAAAACATCTCTGCTGTTCATTAGGGTCTGTGTATCTGAGATTGACACTAGCAGTAATAATAAACGATAGCACTCAGAGCCTGTGCATACTGACAAGCTTCTACACGTATGGCCAGATGCTCCCAGCTGTGTCAGACACACATGCTCACCAAAGCCAGGCAGACGCTCACTCGTGCAGTCATGACCATCCACCCAATCCTTCTGATAGCTTCCATATCATCTGATGCAACTTGGTGTCTCTCCATGTGGCCATCAATATTAGTCAACTCTATCTGGGTCTCATCCAATGGAAAGAATCTCACTGAAGTCAATGGGATTTGGATCAGGTCCGGGTGTGCCCTATTTGTTACTGCTTTTCTCAACCTTCTTGATCTTCCTCCCTTGCAATTCCTCCTGGTACTTGTCCCTCTCTCCTTGTTCTTCCCCTTCCCTACTCTCCTCCATAGCCTGTTTGCTCATTCCCTTTCTTTTCAGCAGCCTCCTCCCACTTTCTCTCCTTGTGTGAGGAATGTGCGCTTCCTCTGACCTACAAAGACTGCTGAGTTTTTTATACAGGCATGCGCACTCACAGTAACAATGAGCCATTATTAAAACATGCTCTTTCCATGCAAATTATAATGGCACAAACTTTTCTGGTGCATAATTAAGGTAATTAGTGGAAGCTTGCTTTAATTACACACTGCGTGTTTAGCCCCTAAGGGCGTCTGTCATCAGCCGCAGCCAGAAGGGCTGACTGGCGCTTTGCTTTCACCTCCTCCTTTGGTGGGGATGTTTGATGCACATTACTAGCTACCACTTGCTGGCTCTGAGATGAGCCCTTTGAAAATCCTCTCCAAGCTCACTCTGAACTGACCTTCCCCTGAACTGCTGGATGTGACTCGAACTGGATTCCTACAGGCCAGCGTTGCCCCATAAAAGGAGCGTCGTGTCTTTCAAAGGCTCCCTGTATAACCCTACTGGCAATACCCAAGCTGTTACCTCACCTGATCCAGTCAGAGGACTGGACGGCCAGTTGGCACATGGTCAGACGGTGTCGGCTGGAGACCAGGCCCTGAAAGAGAATAGTAACTAAGAGAGGATGCAAGGAGAATCAGCGAAGCTTTGTCCAATGTCCAGTCCTCCCTCAAGCTTGGACCTGACTCAGTTCTGTGATTTCCCCACCAAAACCCCACCAAGCTCTCCTGAATGCACCATGGGGACACAGGTCTACTAAACTGAGTGTGAAGCCAATAGCACTCCCACAGATGGGCCATCACCAAGGTTACTCATCAGCATAGGGCAGAGGTATCTGTCTTGCCCGGATTCAGAGGGCAGAACCAAGCAGCCGACATGACATCATAAGAGCTTTGCTTCTCTCTGAATCCTGTTTGGCCTGGGGGCTAACGATAGGGACAGCATTTTCTCAAGTCTTTTTGGTTAGGAGGCGACTTGTGCAGCTCAAATATAGAGATTTCCTCATCTTTGGATTTTGTTCTCCAGAAGATACTTTTAACAGCTCCTGTCCCAGTATTGCCAAGACCAAGTGTATGAAAATCATGTGCCAGGCCCCCAAACTTATAAAATTGATTTAAAAACATGAGATTAAAAAAAAAACATTATTTGCTTTCTGGTGTTTGTGCCTTTAGGGATCACATTTTCCAGCTTTCCTCTGTAATCACAAGGGCTAGAAACTTGGGGGCAAAAGTTAAATGAAAGCTGAGATTTTCGTGTAATCACAGGACTCCAGGAGCTGCAGCTTTAAGAAAAAAGCTAGACTTGAGGTAAAATCACAAGAGCTGGTAACACTGCTGTCCCTACATCAGGTTAATCAGAACTATGAATGGGTACTATGTGACCCACACAATCTTATCCCAGCCTTCTGCTCAGCTTCCCCATAGCTTTCACTCTGGCATCAACTGAGCTGTAAGATTTCACTCTCCTGCAGACTCAGTTTTGGAACCAGCATTACTTGATTCCCCAGGGTGTTCATTGAACTAGAAACCCTCAGACCTAACTCTTCCTGTCATTCATGCATGCTCCCACCTTCCTGCAGATTACTTTGGCAAGATCACACAGGAGAGAGAAAGAACTTGATCAACTAACCTGCTTCCCATAGGAGTCATGTACAGGTGAGACGATTCCACCAATTACAATGAACCTTCCAGTCTTGTGCAGATAATCCCGGGCTCTTTCTAATGAAGGAAATAAACAAAAAAGGAGGGGGAGGGGATTACTATGTAAATTCCACTCAGTAAAGCCAAAAGTTAGCTAGCGTTTCGAGCCAGATTTGAAAAACTGGTCTCAATTTTCACATGCAGTTTGTGCAAATCCCCTGAATTTTCTCCTGCACATAATTGTGCAAGCAAAATTCACTGTGCAGAAGTGGTGGCTGGACTGAGGCCTGTTGGAAACTGTCCCTTTGCTTTTAATATCCTCATCTTTATCCTAAAGGCAAAGTCAGAACTAAATTCTCTGTTGGTGAATTGAGTAACATGCAACCGAAGTCCAGCTGTGCAATTAACACCAGCACTGATGCTGGCTCTGAATATTTTAGTAATGATAAATATTTAAATATTGAAATACACAAAAACAAAGTGCATTTGTAATACAATGGCAAAGAACCTATTAATCTCCTTCTAGTGGCTGGTACACTCCAGGATAACTACCACCATCAGCTAATGAAGTTAATCCCTCAGCTCAAATAAGAGGTGTGACCTGCAGGGCTAAACGTCATGAGTTGATTTCAAACCCAGCTGATGACCCAGCTCTGTGTGTGTGAAGGGGTGGGAAGAGTGGAGATTGTTGTATTTTCAGAATGTAAGGCTACCAACGCTCCCTTTAGCTTGCTCTGTCATGCCAGTGTGGCAGAGCTCATCACGGCATTGAGGAAGACCCCAGGTAAAGGATGTAATTGGTTTTAACTGGATCCAGGTTAATAGTGAACACAGCCATTACCACCTGAAAGGTGTGTGGTGACCTATGTGAAATGAGCTGGTTGACTCTGCCCCATTCTTAGTGGACACAGGTGTCCATACCACAGAAACCACCATCACAGTTGGCAATCTTGGCAAAGAGCCCAAGGAATGAATGTGGTCTGGAGACTGACTTCCTGTCTGATCCCTAGAAGTGGTCATTGGTGAGAGGCTGAGGGGAAAGGTTGCATTGCCATGGCCATTGCTGAAGGGCCTGGGCTGTGATTAAATCTAGCCCCTCAGTCTTCAGGGCTGTCAGTCCATTGCTGAATTCATTTAACAACACAGTAATTAAAACGACAATGCGTGCAATGGAGTGACCTGCCTTGCAACAACATTGCTGGGTGGAGTGCAGCTAAATCTTTGTGGCAGATTGAAAATGGGTCCCATACATGTCAGTTGTGCCTGTTGTTTGCATTTATTCTCTTTGGCACTGTCTGTGCGGGTATGTTAATAGGGCTGGTGAAACTGTTTTAAAACGCAATTTAAAAACGACTCCTGCTGACACAGCTTGTCAGGCTAGCGGACACAGTTTTACAAACTACATTCCCCATGTATATGAGCGGCAGCGTGGTCTAGTGACTAAGACATTGGCTGGGGGCTCAGTAGACCTGGTCTCTATTCAGGGCTTTGGAGCAGAGCCCGGAGCTGGAGCGTGGAGCAGCTCTGGAGCAGTGGAGCTGCAGGTTTTTGCCTGGAGCTGGAGCGGAGCCAGAGCACAGCTCCAAAGCCTTGTCTCTATTTCTTGCTCTGCCACTGGCCTGCTGTGTGACCTGGGGCAAATCATGTCACCTCTCCGTGCCTCAGTTTTCCCTCTCATCTTTTGTCTTGTCAATCTCACTGTAAGCTCTTTAGGGTAGAGACTGTCTCTTACTATGTGTCTGTACCATGTCTAACACAGTGGGGCCCTGGTATTATGGGGCATCTAGGTGCTAGTGTGATATAACTAACAATATGTTATACTTGGTCTAGATTACGTTAGCAGGAATTATGTTTTAGAACAATTCTGTTAACACATCTAGAGTTATAGAAAGAGATTAAAACTATGCATAGGCTCCACTCCATATACAGTAGCACATGAGTGACTAGGGCAGGCAGTATAGAGCACAGATAGTTTGCATAATAGATAAACACGTGTGCGTCATGTATGCCCCATCTACAGTACTGGAATATAGCACGCGGCCCTACTTCTACTTCCCCCATGTACATTGCTAAGGGAGATGACTTCGTGGTCAAACCATTGTTGCCAATTTGCGTTTCCATTTTAGTGGGGATTTGATAGAACCCTTCTACAGTCCCAGCTGCAGCTCTGGAGGAATCTCCCTCCCCCTATTAGTTCCAAACTTAACATCTGGATTTAAAAAGAGACATATATCTGTAACAGAAATAGTCTGAAAATAAAATAGAAGGGAGAATAAAGACACCAGCTGGTCAGCACCAATGCTTGAAATGTGGTTCTTCCCTGAGAAACGGCTAGGCAGAAATTGCATAGATCTCCCCCTTGTGTGTGTCGAGAATTATGGGTGCTCACTTTAGTGGCCAGTTAGGTCCTTGTCCTGCATTTGGATCCATAGAGATAAGCCCCTGTGCCTGTACATGGCTCCAGGTGGGGTAAGGGTTCTCCTGCACAGACCCGATGGCAGGACTGGGGTTCACTTACACTGGAGCAGCTAACTCTGGTTTGGTGCAGCGCAAGTCAGTTATAGCGATGCAGCAGTGCAGTACATGGGAGCAGCTGCAGTGGGGGGTAAGCATAACGGAGGCTAAAACCTGCAGTGTGCAGAAGCCTTGTGCTTGTATGATAAGTTCAGTCCTTAGCACTCCAAAGCCAACACACCTCTAGAGAATGGGCAGGACGAGTTTCTGTCTCATGCATCTACATGGAATTGTTAACTAAGTGTCATATTCTGCCCTCAGAGCCCATTGCTTGCCCTCGGAATGCCTATGATTACAATGGAACTTGCTGCATGTATGTGCACTTGCCTGATATGTTGGAACCTCAAATCCCTGTTCTGCCTGCATCAGAGCAGGCTTTGTCCCGGTCAGTGCCCTGCCCTCCAGGCTGTAAAGTGCCAAACTATATGTCAGGCTCAGCAGCATAGTGCTGCAGGCCGCTATGCTGTAAGAATAGCAGAGCTGCTGGCGTATGTTCTGTAACAAGATCTTTGTGAGCAATTGTCTGCCAGCCTCTCCAGGAACAAGGAAATTAACTTTTTTATCCCCCAAGTGGAGTTTGGTGTCCACTGTGCTTTGAACTGATAGAGCGAGAGAACTGAACGTGAAGGGAAACTGAGCTAAGAGAACTCCAGAGGGACTGAGCTGGACCAACACAGCTGAGAAATTCAGTGCACAGGCTGTTTAGCACTCATGGGTTAGAGGGGCTTTTAGCACAGCTGATGCTGGCCCTTTCCCACTACATATAGACAGTGGAAGAAGGGGGGTCTACAATGGAACACAGGAGACTGTTGGAAAATGTCAGGATCATACAATATTCATAGCCCATCCCCAGGAGGAAAGGCTGGTCTAGGGGTTAGGGCTCCAGCCTAGGACTTGGTAAATCTGCGTTCAAGTCCCGGCTCTGCCACAAACTTCCTGTGTGACTTTGGGTGAGTCACTTAGTCCCTCTGTGCCTTGAGCCCCTCCTGTAAGCCATGGATCAAAGCACTTCTCTATTGTTGTGACAAGATTGCAGGTCTGTCTATGCTGCAACTGGAGGTGTGACTGCAGCTGGGGCAGGCACACACATGCTAGTCTTACTCTAGCTAAAAAGAGCAGGGCAGATGCACCAGCCCGGCCTGCAGCACAAGACAGCAATGCAGGTATGGACACAGGGTTCTGGGTGAGCTTGTACCATTTGCGCTGGGGTCTGCACTCCCACATCTTCACTGCTATTTTTAGCCATGTTAGCTAGATCAAAGCTGGTGTGGGTGAAGTTGCCCGGGCTCCAATTGCACCTCTGAATGCAATGCAGACATACCGCCTGTGAGGTGCTGAAATGTTAATGGGGGGCAATGTAAGTTCCTAAGTGCACAAAACCTCAGTACCAATGAAATGCCCTGTGTAGACAAGGCCTAAGATCCATAGAGAGAGAAATTAAGGAAGGAGTGTTAGTACTAGTCTCTTTGACATTCTGAGTGTTGTCTGGTTGTTAATCAGATCCCTCTCTTGGCAGGGTATTTCAGTGTATTTAGCTGTATAGAAACATTTGCTTTCAAGATGCTCATACCTGGACACTGGAACTGCTTGTGAAAATCTGTTACGTAGCACCATGTCCTGTGTTCTTTCTCTGCAGAACAAGGAAAACTGGCCTTCTGGTTAACAGAAGTGGGCATCAGATCTGGGTTCTTTTCCTAGCTCTGCAATGGACTTGTTGTGGGGCTGTAGGGAAGTCACTTAATCTCTCTGTGCCTTGGTTTCCCCGTCAGGGGGGCAGCGGGGGAGGGTGTAATAATACTTACAACCTCACAGGGCTGCTGTGAGGCTCAGTTCATTAACTTGTCAGAAAAGGCTGTAGAAGAATAAAGTGAAACCTTTGCAGGCTAAGACTGGAGTAGCCCCAACCCTGAGTTTGCACACAAGATGAGATTTCTTTATTCCTGTATAATGATTCTGGGGTGTGTGTGTGTGTGTGTGTGTGGCCCACACGTTAGGCTGGCTCATTCTCCAGCATGAAAATGTACCATTTTCTTGATTCCCTTCACTTTCCATTTAGCTGCTGTCTCCAGCTGCTGCTGCTTAAACAAAATTCTCGCTCTCTGTTCATGTTGTTGTTGATCTGGTTTGCCGCTCGCTGTTTCTGGCTTAGGAGTTCCTAGCAGCTCGGGAATGGGTTTTTGGCTCCTAATTTCCCAAATGTCACTTCTGAGTACTTTTTGAAGGAGGGGAAGCACCAGAGGCTTTCATCGCTGCCAGGGCACTGGGACGCTTTATCATTATTGTTAGAGAATTTGCTTCCAGCTCACTCATTCCTGCCTGTCTATGGCAACCTGCATCCTCTCCACTTGAAAAGTTCCTCAGGTGCCGTCCCTGCAGGGACTTCACCTGCTGCGGCAGAAAGATTTGCCAACATACAGATGCTAAAGGGAAGAAGAAGAAAAGAGAGGAGAGGAGAAAATAGGTGGAGCAGTTTTCCATCCGAGGTGCATTAAGTTTTTGAGGATGATCATTTTAAAACTCAACAGCATGTAAGACAGTGTGCAAGGAGTGGAGATAATGTATTGGAAGAGCTGCTGGGCGTGATATTGTGGGTAGAATGTTGGAAGTTAGGGAGACATCAGCACTTTTTTTACAACCTTCAATTTCCAGTGATTGATTACATCCGTTAAAATGTGCTTTCACCTGAATTTCTGCATTGGAGGCTTCTGCCCAAAAGATCATGTTTAGAAACAAAATTTCTATGGAATCGGTTGGAGTGTGTGTGTGTTGTAATGACAGAGGGACCAGGAGCTGACTAGTTAATTAAGTTTTCTGAGCTCCTTGAATTCCTAAATAGCTTTGATTTTAAAACCGAAATTAAACTGATCGAGTGATGCACTGTTACAGCTATCCTTTGCTCTCAATAGCCTGGTTCATGCATCGCTTCCAGATCAGTCCCGTGGAATAGCCAGAGCAGATGAGATTGCTTTGGAGTTGCTCTGCCTTTTGGATAATAATTTATTTGCCCCAGCACCCTCCTGTAGAGTCCCACAGAGGTCAGTGTTGTCAGCTTTGCCATGCAGTGGGTATATGAATGTGCTCAGAGAACCAATCCAGCAGCATGGCCTAAGGTGTCATCAGCACAGTGGGGATACTTGGGACTGTGTCACAGTCTCTCCGATCAAGGCTTTGTCTCTGCGCTGCCTGCCTGGCTGGGGATGTGAGATGGCTGGATGAGGCTCAGCTCCAGATGGCAATGAGAGATTGCTTGTTGCACAGAGGAAGAAGCTGAAGTGTCGCTTGTATGGTGGCTGCTCCCACGTCAGTACAGAGAGTTCCTAGTTGGTGATGTTGCTTATGAGCTGAATGTGGAAGCCAGTGTCTTAGTAATTAGTCGAAAGTGGCTACTTGCATTCCCAAAATATTCTGCAGTGGTGATCTCCACCCCCCCAGTCGTGGCCTCAGTCACAGTGAGGGGTGTCTGATAAGTACTGAGGGGATGTGAAACAGTCACCTTAGAGCGCAGTGATACGCTGTCTATGTATGCAAGGAACGCCCAACCGGATGCGCATTGTCCAGCAAGCAGCCTGCAGGCTGGGCGATTCCATCTGGCCCCCATGGAGGACACAAAATGGCATTCTCTGCATGGTATAACCACGCAGGCCCCATAAGTGCAAGGTTATGCCACTTAGGAGAACAAAGTGATGTCCTCTGCACTGCATGACTTCGCATGCGCCACCTGTGTGAGGCCACACCACATGGAGGATGCCTGTCTGGATTGCCTAAGAATCCCCCGTTCATACAACGACAGGAATAGCCCTGGCAGATCAGACTTGTGACCCATCCAGTCCTGTATCTTGTCTCTGTGAAAGGGGCCAGTACAGCTGCTTCTGAGGAAAGTGCAAGAAACCCTCTACTAGACAATTATGGAATAATGGCAGGGGAACTTTCTTCCTAACCCCCATCAGTTAGCAGCTGGCTAATGCCCTGGCACAGGAGGGGGTATGTTCAGGATGATTTTTTTTAATCCCATCTAAGGTAACTGTGGATGCTGCTATTACAAAGATATGTCTAAATCTTTCTTTTTTTAGGGCCTTAAAACTGGAGGGAAGAAAAACCCTGCCTTCCTCTCCAGCCCCTCGAGGACCTGGCCTGCTCCTCTCATTCAAGTGGGAGTAATAACCCTAGGACCTTCCCATTGGTGGTGACATCCCCGTTGGGCGCCAACAAGAGTGTCAGCTACAAATAGGATTCTCCATTAAAATCAAGGGCCATATTAATTTTTGGTGGTGTAACTCCCTTGACTGCAATGGAGATACACCAGAGATTAATTTGGCCCAGCTTCTAGTGCTTTGGTGGTAACAATTTGTCCACAGACTTGCAATATGCTGCGCACTCTGGCCACTGTTGCTTTGTGCACAGCAAGGCCGATGGGAGCTGGCAGGCTAGTGAGTGTGTGGGGAGCAGCGCTGTTACTCGGGGTCTCCTGTGGAGTTGGTTTTGCTGTTTGTTTGGGTCATGATGCTTTGCAATAGAAACAAAAGTTCCTTTCATGGAGACTTGGCACTGCTCGCCAGGGCTGGGTGCTGAGGAAAGTCCCTTTCCCCTTCCTCTTGGGCAGGCACATGTCCCATCCAGCTGGTTCTGGCGGCTGCACTCTCAGCTCCCCAGGCCAATGTGGTTCTTTCTCTCCTGGTTTCCCTTGGTTAAAATCACCTTTTGGCCTCTCCATCTCACTTCCCTGGCAACAAGGCTCAGAGGGGTGTGGGGGGAGTGGGGAACAGCAGAGCCTCTCCCTGCCAGTAGGGCTAGGGTGACCAGACAGCAAGTGTGAAAAATCAGGACAGGGGGTGGGTAATAGGAGCCTATATAAGAAAAAGACCCAAAAATCAGGACTGTCCCTATAAGATCGGGACATCTGGTCACCCTAAGTAGGGCGAGGAAGCTGCTGAGCTGGGAAGGAGGGGGAGAAGTCAGGCTAGGGAGGCAGGAGCAGGGGGAGAAGCAGAGAACAACAAGGGGAATAATAAAGCAAGTATCTACTGGCTTCAATGCAATAGCCCTGCTGGAGAAAACAGTTCCCTGGACTGTACATATCACCTGAATCACAGAATCATAGAATATTAGGGTTGGAAGGGACCTCAGGAGCCAATGTTCCCCTTCCTGGGGGCAGTATTGTACTGCTGTTGGCCCTGGCTCCTAGATCCTCAGCTGGTGTAAACTGGCTTAGCTCCATTGACTTCAATGGAACCGATCTGCACCAGTAGGAGATCTGTGGAGCAGAAGCTCTATTGGTTGCCATTCGTGCCCTCTAGGGTATGTGGTCCAGTGGGGACAGAGCACTGGACTGCAACTCAGGGAACCTGAGTTCTATTCCTGACTCTGCCTCTGAGCTGCTGTCACTTTGGGCAAGTCACTTCATCACTTGGTGCCTCTGTTTCCCCTTCCACCCTTTGCCTGCCTGATCTTGTTAGACTGTGGCTTGTTGGGGCAGGGCCTGTGCCTCAGTGCTACTGCAATAGCAATATAAAAATAATGCGACACATTCTCAGCAAGAGTGACTCACGGACACAAATGGCTTTCAATTCCATTGCCCAGCAAGACCTTGTTTACATAACAGAAGGGCTGCCAAGGAACCCTGCCAAAGCTCTGAAACGCAAAGTTCAGACTGTCACTCTATCTTTAATTCAAACTGGTTGTCTGCCCCCACTCCCTACCCCCAAAAGTTGCTCAGGTTCAGGAAGGGTTGTCAGCCTTAGGTCTTAATTTCTTGGCTTTCTCTCATCATCTTATGTCAAAACCTTTATGCGCTTGGGACTTTGTCTTTAATATTGTGTGGCACTGACTGCCCCGTGAATGTAACCAGGATTAGCTATGCAGGACGGCTGCGCGATGAACATCTGCAATGCACTTACCCTCCGACCTCTCTTTGGCTCTTAGCCTCATTTCCACATGCAGTGCACATGGTTCCACCAAATCCGGCAGTAATTACGAAGGGTCGCTTACAGGTAACGGCGAGAGCAGACTGTACATATTGGTCACTGCTAGATCATGACAATGTAGCTAAACACGCTTCTTCCCTGCATGTGAGACAGAGCGACCCTCTTGTGCAAAGGACAATACTAACACAAGCCAAAAAGCTAAAAACTGGCCCCGATCCTGCCTAGTCCAAAGTATTTTACTTGGGGGTGGGTGGGAAAAATCACGTGTGTAAATTCCAGGCTGATTCACACATCTCTTGTTCCTAGGGAGGCTTGTGGGGTTGGGTGAGGTGTAGAATTTGGCCTTCAGGCTTCTAAAAACCCTGCAGTCCTTCCCTGCTCTTTTTAGAAGTAGCATAACTGTCAGGGACGCACCAGGTTTGGCTAGCCCTGCCTCAGGGCCAGGGGCTGGACTTGCAGACTTCTCACAGTTCCTTGCAGCCCTGCATTTCTACAATTCTATAACAGAGATCGGTTTATCAGTAACTGCGCCAGCTTCCTTAGGGACTCCCACACAGTAGGTTCCTCATGCCAAGCTCTCTCTCTCTCTCTGTGCAAGATGAGCATTACTCCAATGCTGTGCGAGAAGGATCGGCCCTCTGTGCAGACACTGTTGTAGGGATTCACACTCGTAGTCTCTGAGTGCAGGAGAAGTCCTATCCCCCTGCACTCGTCCAGTCTTTGGGTATGCGGTGGGATTCGCCACAATTGTCCAAGCGCCAGTCACTCTCTGAGAGAAGCAGGATTCACACTCCCAGGCTTCCGAATGCAGCAGGTCTGGTCAAGTGCTTTGAGATGCTTTTTTCTAAAGAGGGACATTTGGAAGCTGTGTCTGATATGGCTGTATTAACAAAGCAGTTCACTCTATCCCTGTTCACTCCAGCCTCTGGACAATTGCCAGGTCACAGTTCTGGTGCTCTGAGACAAAGCCCTGGCAGTTCAGAGAACATATTAATCTTTAAGGCCTCTCATCAGACTGGAGAAGAGGGGCAGAGCCCCCCAGGACAGAAGAATTAAAACCTCTCCTGTACTTTGAAATGCGGCTGAGCCAGGCTGATCTCTGGCAGACAGCGAACATCCTTTCCAGGGGAGGAAATCCTGCATGGGAGGAATTGATAGAGCAGAAAGGGGGCTGCCAGGGTCAGACCGAACTGTTGGGGGCAAGGAGAATGATGGCACAGGAGTGTGACCAGAACAACTGCTGCTAACAGATAAAATCCCAGCCTCCAGGAAAGCAGCCAGCAATTCTCTCTGCTGGCGAGGATGGGTTATTAATGAGATCAGATAATTTCTTCTCTTCATCCAATGCAGTTCCCCTCTTCAAGACTGAGCACTTGCACTGTGCAGTGTACCACAGGGCAGGCTCCTGACAGGCTCCCAGACCTCACATAAATACTCCCCACTCATTGGATTGCTTCCACTTGGTTCTAACTGGCTCTTTTTATGCAGCAAGATAGGGCCGAGAAAGGGAGACGTAGGAAGGGGGTTTCTTTCCTTCTGTTGCCCCAAATGACCTGAGCTTTTTCGCCCCCTTGGCATTAAATGAGTTGCTTCTGGGAGGAGAAATGGGCCAAATCCTCAGCTGGTGTAAATTGGGGTGTCCCTCTTGTAGGATCTGGCCTGTGGCCTCCTCTGCATTCCTGTCCTTGGCACTGGCACAGAGCAGCAGTTCCGTGCTCCAGGCACAGGTGGGAGCGCCCCTACCTGAGTGAGATAGAGAGGAGAAATGCCTGCAGTTCTTGCTGGAGAACAGGATTTAATGAGCAAATGGCCTCCTCTCCCTTTTCTTTTCCTTCCCTTCAGCTTCCCCCACCCAGCAGTAAATGCTAGGGAGGGAAGTAGAAGGGGGTTGCTTTCAACATAAAGCCAGCATCTGCGGGAGTAGCCCAGCTGCTGCGTTGCAGGTCACTTAGGAGTCAAACCAATTCCATGGTTGCTCTAGGGATTGATGATGTGAAATAAGAGCTGTGCCTCTTGAATCTATTTCAGTGGCCCACGCTAGCACTGCCACAATCACAAGACTGTCAGTGCGTCAGGTATAAAGTGTCTTTTTCAGGGGGCGAGCTCACATATCAAGACACCCTTTGTCCTCAAAGGCTCAGCCTCTGAGCAGAGGTCTCTTTTGTTGGAAAGAAGAGGTCACTGTGGTAAACGTCTGTCTCAAATCTGGACTTAGCGTTCAAAATCTGAGTGTTTACTGTAAACCTCCCCCAAGCTTATACCCAGCTTGGATCTGATATCGCTGCCACCAACCAGGATTTTTAGGGGTCCTAATCACCCCGAGTCACCCCAACCTTTCCCTGGGGGACCCCCCCCAAAACCCAGACCCCTGGGTCTCCCTATCTCACCTCCAGCTCCCTCCCTTTTCCCTGGGTGAGCCTGGGCGATGCTATACTTAACTCCTTGAATGCAAAACCAAGAGAGCTATTTACCTCCCCCGAGGCTATGCATTTAAAGCAGTCCAGGTAACACCCAGGAGATTCACCCCTCCCTGGTCTTCTAGCAGTAACTAGAGAAAAACCTCAAACACAAGAGAACAGAGTGATTCTTTTCTCTTTTCCTGTAGCCTGTTCCTGCCCTGGGAACAATAGGAAAGTCCACACAGAATGTAATGCTTCCCTCCCCTCTCTGTCTTCCCGTGAGGGAGACAGATACCTGGTACCGAATTTCTATCCCTTTGCCTCACTAGGAAAGAAACTCCCACAAGTTTTAAAAAGAAACTTTATATAAAAAGAAAGAAATACAAAACAAATACTGCATTAAGAGATCAATACAGGCTCTTGCTTATAAGAAAATATGAATAAAACAGTCTGATTTAAAAGATAGCCCAATTAACCAGTCCAGCACAGTACAACACACATGTAAATACAACAAAGCATATAACAGCCTATTTGCCTTGTTGCCTTTGTACTCACACTTTGTAGGAGAGAATGTTAGAAAGAAATAGGAGTTAGCAGAAAGCTGTTTTCCTCCATAGCGGGAGAAACAAAAGACACACAGAGTACACAATTCCCGCCCCTGACTTTTAAAAAATCCAGTTCTCTGATTGGTCCTCTGGTCAGGTGTTTGGTTCCCTTTGTTCACCCTTTACAGGTAAAAGAAAATTAACCCTTACCTATCTACTTATGACAGTCACAAAATCAGTTGGTTCTTTTTTCTTGAGCCAGGCCCAGAAGAAGAGAGAATTGTAGGTTGGCGGCTTTGCACTTGTCAGCGTGCAGGTATAGCATAGGGGTCACATTTTGGAAAAGTGTCTAATTGACTTAGGACCCTAAAGCCAAGACTTTCAGAAGCCACTAAGGAGTTTGGTGCCTGCAGTTTTGAGTGCCCAGCCAGAGATACCTTAAAGGACCTGCGCTTCAGAAAGCACTGCCCTCTGAAAATCAGACCCCTTTCAAGTGTCTCCACTTGGGCATCCCAAAATGGAGGCATTCAAGGGCACTACTCACTTTTGAAAATCTTGGCCTAAGTGGCCAGATCACTTTTGAAAATGGGGCTTAGGCTCCAAAATCTCTTTCTCGCTTTTCTCGCTTTTGCAAATTTGACCCTTCATCTAAGAGTGTGATTTTCAAAGAAATCTATTAGGTGCTCCAATCTCAATGAATTTTAATGTAACTCCCTGAGGGGCCTTTGAAAATCCCAACCTAAACCTTTATTAGGACACAAGAGAAATATAACTTTGCAGGTGCATTGTCCTTTCTTTGGAGTCTGTTTAAAAATTAAAATCATGTTCTGACAGTGCCATATGTTGTTGCTAAACTCTGTTGTGATAGCCTCCTCTGGATTATAAACCTCACTTTTGAATAATGTAATAACGATACTGAATATTTATCTAATGCCTTCCATCCCAAACTACCTGAAAGCATTTACAGTTGGTATTATAATAATCAACCTATCTATGCAAGTTCTTATACTGTGCTTATCTATATGCAAAAAACACTGCGCCCATCTACGAAATGCAGCCCCCTCTGGGGTGAAATGCAGCAGCTTTTGAAAGCACATTTCAACATAGCTCAACACTTTTGGACTGGAAATGAAGAAGACTACCAGATTAAACAAACTGCAGAGCAGATTTTGGTAAACTTGATACAATTACTGCAACTGGAACTTAGCCAGGAAGCTAGGGCTAAAACCTCTCCTCTTTCAAAAGCACTCTAGGCTCTTTAGTGAGCACACATGGCAGTACTGCCAACTGCAAGTGTTCAAAAATCACGAGACTGGCTTAAAAATCATGAGATTTTTAAAAATAATATATTTGGGGCTTTTTTTTCTTGGCCCTCTTGTCTCTGAGCCTTTAGGGTGCACGCAGGTTATGTTTTCCAGCTTTTCTGTGCAACCATGACAGCTAGACATTTGTTTTTATTTTAAATGAGAATTGAGATTCACACAAAATAACATGACTCTAGAAGCTGGGGCTTGAATAAAAAATGCCAAATATGATAAGACATTGCAATAAAAATGATGAGAGTTGGCAACACAGAGTGGTCAGGATTTTGGTTTTATGTCTCATTCTATAAACACCCCCTCCAGCAGCACTGCCCTCTCTAGTGCCACTCTAGGGACATGGAATCAGTGCTAACTCTGAGACAATAGTGCTTCCATCTGAATCACCAACATAAGCTTCCTGCAGAACTGGTTTTTCCCTTCTAAGAACTTACCAGGCCCCCCACCCTTCGTAGGGCCTGATCCAAAGCACATTGAAATCAATGGGATCCCTCCCTTATTTGTGAGATCTGGTGTTATTGCATTGCTAGGAGGGATAGTTGCGTGCAGTGAATTACTCCATGACCATGAAATTGACAACAAACATAGCCATTATGTTTTGGGCCTTTCTGTCCATGTTCCCTCTACTGGCTCTGCAGTGGCTGCTGTGTAATGAAGTACACTGACGTCAATTGCTGATGCACTGACAGCAATGTTTTGGCAGGATAAGCTGCTACACAAATTTATTATTATTAAGCAAAGCCAATTATGTTTGCACTTTACCCCCAACAGAAACCATAAAAAACAAGAGAAAAGAAATCAGAGAAAATTTGTAGAGCTGAATAGAAGAGGAAGGGACCAGATCCTCAGTTGGTTTAATTTGGCATAGTTCCAAGCCAAAGAAGCTGTATTAATATACACCAACTGAGACTTTGGTGGCAAGTCTTTAAGATGCTATTTCAAGTAACAAAAATGACTTCTCATTGTCCCTCTGCTGTTGGAAAATTAACTACAGTATTGTGTATGCTCTCCTGTTTTCCGCCATTTATTCTGTTTGGATTCTAGCTGTCACATGTCTTAGTACTTGCGTAGCTTTGTGCTATGGACAGCCTACCTAGCTGTGCACCTATGAACTCTGAAGCTGTTGTTAGGAAGCCAGAGTTGCACTACTGAGAGCAATTGTCAGCTCTGGAGCCTGCCCTATTCAGACAGTTTGAATTAGGGTGGGAGACATTGAGGATATTTTGCAATCTGGTGGTGGGGACAGATGGGGCATCATAGAAGTTAGGAATAGAAAAGAGCTACCTAGGTCTAGCTCAGTGGTTTGAGCATTGACCTGCTAATCCCAGGGTTGTGAGATCAGCCTTAAGGGGGCCACTTAGGGATCTGGGGCAAAAATCAGTACTTGGTTCTGCTAGTGAAGGCAGGGGGCTGGACTCAATGACTTTTTGGGGTCCCTTCCAGTTCTATGAGGTAGGTCCTCAGGTGCATTCCCAAACAATTCAGTAGTGTTCCCTATGCATATTGTCTACTGTGTGGTCTCACCTAGTTCGTAAAAGTCCAATGTAGAGCTTGTTAAAATTCAAAATAGGAACAATATTAATAAACATTTTTTTTTTACAGCTTTTGACCCGCTATTGGGGTGTCAAAATGTAGAATTTTTGTTGAAGGGGGGAAATGTAATAAAATTGTTAGTCAATGCTTTTCCTATTGTTTAACTAGATCTAGGTCCAAAGGATGCAATTTTCCCTGCTCCCTTTGGCTCTTTGTCTATACCCTAATACACCCCCTGCTCAGGTAGTTCTTCTTGATACTCTAAATTGTCTCTCTGGATTTCATCACATTCCTCCCAGTGATACCCCATGTGTCTCACTAAACAATCTCTCCTTTCTTAGGGTTTTTGCACCCTTGAATATTTGCAGACTGTGAAAATGTATCCCCATTATATTGGTTATTTAGCCAAAATCTGCATAATGAGTTCTTTTGATTTGCCCATATAAAGTCAGCCCTTCCAGCCTGTTCCTCATTTGTGGAGCTTTTCTCTGAACTGCCTCCATTGTGTCTATCTTTTTGCTAATGAGGTGTCCAGAATGAATACAGTATTTCTGATGCAATTGCATTCAGTTCATGTAATGTGGAACTATTACTTGCCCTGCTCTGTGATGTGATGTCTCCTCATTAAACACAAAATGACACTGGCTTTGGTTGCCACCATATCATGTCATCTTTGATATTCACTGTCCCCCACTATGGCACTTTCTGCATTACTGTTACCCATTGAATGTGTGTGTTTGGTATTATTTTTTTTCCTTGATACATTAACTTCAATTTTTCCAAGGCAAATCTTATGTTGTGATTTTCCTGGCCATGTGTCTGATTTCTCTTGAGAGCTATATATTTGTCTGTCCTCATACTATTTGCAACTCCTCCCAAGTTAGTATCGTCTGTGGATTTCATTAACATGCTCTTCCCCGCCCCCTTCCAGATCATTAATGTCTTGAACCGGCAGCTATTAGGGAGTTGTAGCAGGGTTGGGAGGGAGAAGGGTTGATGGGCTGGTATATCTGAATTGGGAGGGAAAGGTTGACAGGGGAAGGGAATTAGAAAGGTGATGTGGCCTTTGATGATTCCATTCTCAGTTGGAATCTGGTAGGACCTGCATTGCAGAAGCCACACTATTTCTCCTCAGGAGGGCACCAGGGCCATGAAGTTAGCAGTCAGGTGTGGGAAGATGTAGGGGGTGGGCAAGTGGAGGGGGAATGGGTCCCGACAAGTTTAAAAACTTGTCTTGAGGCTGTTCCTGGGATTCCTGGGGAGAGGTCACAGGATGCTGGGGGGTGGAGGGAAGGGCACAGAATATGAGCAAGAGCTCTGTTCCTTCACGGAACTTCATGTCAGAGACTCGGCCCTTCATCAGAGGAGAGGCCATGATCTATGACTGGATGAAAATTAACACCTGCAAGTGCTCCTTGAATATACAGGCACTTGCGTTAGCCTCACTGGTTCTGTGCAGCTGTGGCCGGAATTAGAGAGCTGCCTTTGGCAGCTCACCACAGACATCCCTGGTCTGCAGCTATTCCATTTTCAAGGATTGGGGTGATGGAGGCAGTCACTGGTCAGAACTGAGAGCAAGCAGAGTCTAACGGGTTCAGCGATCCCATGCAAGAGCCAAATTAAGATCTTGGCATCAGCAGCCTGTTCCGCTTCCTCTGCAACTTCAGATGCCATTGCCCTTGAAATCCTGGGTCCTAAAGTGTTAATGTCAGGGTATTAATTTTTAATCAACTTCATCTTTTCTTTTCGGCTTCTGGATTGTTTGTTTCTGGGAGCTGCCCAGGGAGTCTAGAGTCAGAAGCCATGTGGAAATGTGTCTACCCCCTCCGGATCTAGTAGGGTCCTAGGTACTGGTAGTCCAGTTTACGCACAGGTCTGCCTGTCTTGAGGTGATTAGGAGATAGCCATATCTTTTGTCCTACTGCAAATGTAGGGCCCACCTGCTGGTGATGGTCAGCATGATGTTTGTATGCTGTCTTGGCCACATCTAGGTTTTGTTTCAACTCATCTTGTGTTTGATGGATTTGACAAACCAGGTCTGAGGCTGGGGGAACTGGGGCTGCTATGGGCAGTGCAGGGTGGAAATGCGGATAGAAGCCCTAAATTACCAAAAAGAAAACCCGAACCAAACCAAACCAAAAAACTCCAGGCTCACTTTAGCGGAGGTGAGATCTGCATTGTTTTCCGTGAATTCTGCGTATGGATTCAGTGAGGCCCAGTCATTTTGGTGGTAGTTTGTGAAGCATCACAGGTATTGTTCTAACACCTGGTTTACTCTCTCTGATTGACCATCAGTTTGTGGTTGGTAGGCAGCTGATGCATGGAGATCCCACCTGTAGGAGGAGGTGGAACATTCCTGCCAAAACTGAGATATGAACTAGGATCCCCGGTCTGAAGTGATATGGTCTGGGAGGCCATGAAAATGGAACATGTATGTGATGAGGAGATGAGCAGTGTCCTCAGAGGTAGGGAGATGTATGCAGGGAATGAAGTGCGCCATCTTCATCAGTTGATCCATTATGGTCAGTGTGGCATGGCATCCCTCAGATGCTGGTAATTCAACAATGAAGTCCATTGTAATATTACCCTAAGGCCTCGAGCAGAGTGGGTCTCAATGGGCATTAACATTCCAAAGGGTTTAGTTCAGGGCACTTTGGTACAGCTACAGGTGTCACAAGGCCTGAGGCATGAACATCAGAATTCAGTATTGGCCCACAGGATGGCGGACGTCCCATGCGAATGATCTTTGCCTTGCCAAAATGTCCAGCCCAAGGGCTGTCACGACAAATGCATAGAGCTTCCAAATAGGGTGGCCCCCAGGCACGCAGATATGCCTGTGAACAAGGAGGAGTCCATCCTTTTGTTTAAATTTACTCTGGCATTGGAAATTAGGAGTGTCTGGGTGAAGGGGTTATTTGGTAGGCTGGAATGTATTGTCATGAACAAATCAGGTAGCAGTGATCCTCTGCAGGAGTGATGTGGTTTCAGAAGAGAATCTTAGAAATGGCAGGGACTTCGAGAAGTCACTAAGTCCAGCCCTCTGAGCTGTGGCAGGACCAAGTAAACCTAGACCATTCTGGACAGGTGTTTGTCCAACTTGTTTTTAAAAGCTTCCAATGATGGGGGCTCCATGACCTCCCTACGAAGCCTATTCCAGAGCTTAACTACCCTGATAGTTAGAAAGTTTTTCCTAATATCTAACCTAAATCTCTCTTGCTACACATTAAGCCCATTACCACTACATTCAGTGGACATGGAGAACAATTGGTCACCATCCTTTAAATAATAGACGTTACTATATTGAAAGACTGTTGACAAGACCACCCTCAATCTTCTTTTCTCAAGACTGAACACGCCCAGTTTTTCTCCCCCTTCCCCCACAGGTCAGGTTTTCTAAACTTTTTATCATTTTTGTTGCTTTCCTCTGGGCTCTTTCTAATTTGTCCACATATTTCCTAAACTGCGGTGCCTATAACTAGACACAATACCCCAACTGCCAAATACAGCAGGACAATTAGCTCCTGTGTCCTACATACAACACTCCTGTTAATACACCCCAGACCCATATTAGCATTTTTTGCAGCTGCATCACATTGGCAATTCATATTCAGTTTGTGGTCCACTCTAACTGCCAGATCCTTTTCAGCAGTACCAGGACCGCCCAGAGGATTCAGGGGGCCTGGGGTCTTTGGCGATGGGGGGCCCCTGCTTTGGCAGTAATTCGGCGGCAGGGGGGGTCCTTCTGCTCCGGGATTCGCCACTGAATTGCCCCGAAGACCTGTGGCGGGGCCCCCCGCCACCGAATTACCGCTGAAGCAGGACTCGCTGCCGAGGTGCAGCCAGATCTTTGGCGGCGAGGGACCCCCGCCGTTGGTCTTCAGGGCACTTCGGCGGCAGGTCCCAGAGCAGAAGGACTCCCCGCTGCTGAATTATCGCCTAAGACCTGGCTGCACTTCGGCGGTTTGTCCCGCTTTGGCAGCGGGGGGGTTCTTCCGCCCCAGAGCAGAAGGACTCCCCGGTGCCGAAGACCCAGAGTGGAAGAAGCTCCGAGGGCCCGGGCCCTGCGAGGGTTTTCCGGAGCCCCCGGAGCGAGTTAGGAACCCTGCTCCAGGGGCCCCAAAAAACTCTAGTGGGGTCCCCTGTGGAGCCCGGGGCCTGGGGCAAATTGCCCCACCTGCCCCGCCCCTGGGCGGCCCTGAGCAGTAATGCCACCAAACCAGTTATTCCCTGTTTTGTAGCTGTGCATTTGATTTTTTCTTCCTAAGTGAAGTACTTTGCTCCCTGTTTATTGAATTTCATCTTGTTGAATTCAGACCAATTCTCCAATTTGTCAAAGTCATTTTGAATTTTAAACCTGTCCTCCAAAGTGCTAGCAGCCCCTCCCAGCTTGGTGTCATCTGTAAATTTCATAAGCATCCTCTCTACTTCACTATTCAAGTCATAAATGAAAATGTTATACAGTATTGGATCCAGGACTGACCCCTGCAGGACCCCATTAGCGACACCCTCCCAATTTAACAGCAAACCATTGCAATTACACTTTGAGTACGGTTTTTCAACCAATTGTGCACCCCTTTATGGTAATTTCATGTAGACCACATTTCCCTAGTTTGCTTATGAGAATTGCATGAGGAACTGTGTCAAAAGCCTTACTAAAATCAAGGTATATGAGGTCTACTGATTCCCCTCTATCGGCTAGGTCAGTAATCCTGTCAAAGAAGGAAATTAAGTTGGTTTGGCATGATTTGTTCTTGACAAATCCATGCTGACTGTTACTTTCCACCCTATTATCCTCCAGGTGCTTACAAGCTGATTGTTTAATAATTTGCTCCAGTATCTTTCCAGGTATTGAAATTAGGCTGACTGGCCTATAATTCCCTGGGTCCTCCTTGTTCCCCTTTTTTAAAGATAGGTACTATGCTTGCCCTCCTCCAGTCTTCTGGGACCTCTTCCGTCCTCCAGGAGTTCTCAGAGATAATTGCTTAGCTAGATCCTTAAATACCCTAGCATGAATTTCATACGGCTCTACCTACTTGAATACATCTAACTTGTATAAATATTCTTTAACCTGCTCTTTCCCTATTTTGGCTTGCGTTTCTTCCCCTGGGTGTTAACCTGATACTCAACACAATTAATATTATCATTAACCTTTTTTGTGTAGGCTGAAGCAAAATAGACATTAAACACCTCAGCTTTCTTGATGTCATCAGTTATTAGCTCTCCTTCCCTGCTAAGCAGAGGATCTACACTTTTCTTTGTCTTTCTCTTGCTCCTAATATATTTAAAGAACCTCTTCTTATTGCTTTTATGTCCTTTGCCAGGTCTAACTCATTTTGTGCCTTAGCCTTTCTGATTTTGTCCCTACATGCTTGTGCTGTTCTTTTGTACTCCTCCGTATCAATTTGACCATGTTTCCACTTCCTGTAGCATTCCTTTTTGATTTTCAGGTCATTAAAGAGCTTCTAATGGAGCAATATTGGCTTCAAATTATTCTTCCTATCTTTCCTTTGTATCAGAATAGTTTGCAGTTGTGCCTTTAATATTGTCTCCTCGAGGAACTGCCTGAATTAATTTTTCCCATAAATTTTCTTCCCAAGTGCTCTTATCTGCCAGTTCTCTAGGTTTGCTGAAATCTGATTTTTGAAGTCCATTATCCTTATTCTCCTTCCTTTCCTTAGAATCATGAATCTATCATTTCATGATCACTGTCATCCAAATTACCTTTCATGTTCAAATTCACTATCAATTCCTCCCTGTCAGTCAGAATCAAGTCTAAAATGGCTGTCCCCTGTTTACTTCCTCCACTTTCTGGAACAATTTTTTTTTCTCTGATGCTGTCTAAGGTTTTATTGGAAATTTTGTGTTTTGCTGCATTATTTTCCCAACAGATGTCTAATTAGTCACCCATTACTATCAGGTCCTGTGCTTAAGATATTTCTGTTGCTTGTTTTAGAAATGCTTCATCCACCTCCTCTTCCTGATTTGGTGGTCTACAGTAGACCCCCACCATGACATCACCCCTATTTTTTTAAGCCTTTTATCTTTACCCAGAGATTTTCTGCTGGTCGGTCTGCCTCCCCCCTCCTTTTGGACGTCAGAACAAGTGTGTATATCTTTTATGTTTAATGCAACCCCTCCTCCCTTTTCCCCTGCCTGTCTGTTCTGAACAAGCTATACCCCCTCTACCAATATTCCAGTCAAAAGATTTATCCCACCAAATCTCTGTGATGCCAATTAAATCACTGTTTACCTTATGTACAAGTACTTCCAGTTCTTCCTGGTTTTTTCCCCATACTATCTGCATTTGTGTACAGACAGCTAAATGTTGATTGGATTTCATTGATTTCCTTCTTGTTGCTCCTTGGACCCTACTGTAATTTTCCATGTCCCCCTGCAACAGGGTGCAGGGAGGATCTTCCGGTCCCTTAGGATCACTGGCATATTCCCTTTTGTGGGACAGAGCATCTGTCTTCCCATTGCAGGTCCCATCATAGCAGTCTAATAAAAATACCATGGGTTCTGAAGGTGACGTGGGCCCGTGGGGCTGCAGATGTTCTCACCTGCAGTCCTCTGATCTGTTCTCATTGTGTGTGGTTTTCCACCCAAAGCTGGTCCACTGTGACCTGCTCCTGGAGGTGCAGCATCCCCTGGAGCACCTGTGGGTTCCATACCTGTCTCAGGTAGGATAAGCCTAGAAGGAGACTAAAGCAGTCTGAGCAAACTGTAATGCCCAATAGCTGAGGCAGTCTCGGGGGCAATCCAGAGCAGTAGTCAAGTGTGCGCGGGTGGTTGGGTAGCCAAGAGGTCAATTGGTATCAGAGGCAGTCCGTAGCAATGGTCCCAGATCTTGCGGGGGTCTGTAGCCGGCAGATCCAATCCAGGGGGCTGGATCAGCGGGTTAGGGATGTGATGTGGCAAGATGGTCTAGGCAACAATCAGCAGGCAATGGCCTATTGGTCAAACAGCTTCCTCTGCCTGTTGGGGCCTTCATATAGTCCAGGTAGCCAATGAGAGTGCTGCCTGCCCAGCCAATCAGGTGTCTGGGTCGTGGCTGTTGTGGGTCTGTAGGCCTTTAGTGCTAAGGCTGTTGATCGGGGTGGTGGGTGGGTCAGTGCACTGCAGTGGCTAAGGATGTGGTCTAGGGAAGGCCTGTGTTCAACATGAGAGTCCTGACAGTGGGGGGTTAAGAGGAAGAGCAGAGGTTGGGAAGTGGATTACAGTTTTATATTCCATTGGGGAGACTTACCACAGAGAGAGCCAAGGCAGGCAATGTTCTCCATGTGGGGTCTGGCTTCAGAAAGGTCTGGAATAAGGTCCCTTTAAAAGGCCAAGCCACAAAGCAGCAAGAGTTTCTGCCATTGCTGCTTCCCCTTCTGCTGGTAGGGTAAAGGGGACCCCTGTCTGTATAGGAGCATCACAGTTGTCTCTTCCCTGCACACTGTGGCCTCTTGCAATGTGACACCAACAGGAGGGCCAGAAGGCCGGCCATCCTGTGCCAGTAGCACGGGGCTCTCTTGCTTAAACTAAAGGAGAGGCTCCATTTGAGGACAGACCAGCAGTGCTGGTTCCACCCAGAAGAGGGCAGTAGTAAGCATACACACACCAGCTAGTTTGTAAGGCTGGGAACAATGCTACGCCAAGAATGGCCCTGCAGCAGCAGAGTAGGGGGAAAGCAACCACTTGATTTAAGAGGGGCTTCAAAAACTGGATGGTGCTAGGGGCTAAGCGATGGCTGTTTTCCTCCAGGCAATGGAGTGAATCAGTTCTCAAAAGGCTGGTGGAAAAGCCCTGACTCTTCTGTGAACATCGCTGTAATTTTCTTGTAGTGCTCAGATCCTGGCTATAAAAAGAATGACGGGCTTTGTAGGTTATCAAGTTATATTTTGTGTCTGTGAACGTTGGTTGGAGCCATTGTCATTGTCCTGATGATCCTTGTGGGTGAGGTGGAGAAAAGCCCTGTTAGCAAGGCAAGCTAGTTACAATGGGCTGAGTCGGATTAGTTTCTCCAGCTAGGGACAGGCTGTGGGGTGGGTGGCAGGAGAAGGGAATCGAGCATCTGGAGGGTGGTGCTGAAGGAAAGCTCAGCTGAAGAGCCAGACATTGCAGAGCTGCTGCAAACCCTCTGATTTCACTACAACTCTGTTCCCTGTAACTCCTGTGGTGTGTGTTATGAGCAGGGATGGTGGAAGAGGTGAATGCCAGAGCTCCCAGGGCACCTTCTGGGAGACTCTGCAAGCCCATGAGAAGGCCATTGTTTTGGGTGAATTTCATTATTTATCTGCATTCAGTAGCATCTAGAGGCCCCAGTTAAGTAAGATAAAGGCCCCATTATACAGGGTGCTGTCCACAAGGCCAGTCAGAGACCATCCTCACTCAAAGGGGTTTATACAGTCTAAGGCTTTCCATAGATTTCAGTGGGCTCTGGATCAGTCCCCAAGCAGACACCACAGGCAAAGTGGGGTCGGGGGGTGGAGAAAGGCAGTATTATTATCCCAATTTTACAGATGGGGGAATTGAGGCACAGAGAGATGCAGGGGCTCTTCCATAGTCACCCAGGGAGTATCTCCAGAGGAAGAAAAGAATGCCCATTGTTTCTTTATAAGTGTAGGGTGAGACTTTAGGGGCAAATGTGTATTTTTGATGCGACTGACCATTTCTGTACATCACAGATAATGCTACTGGTCTCCATATAGCGCGCTGGGCTCTAAAGATTCATCGAGTCGAGGCCAGGAGGGACCATTGTGATCATCAAGTCTGGACACCTGTATAGCACAGGCAGAGGAGTCCCCCAAAAGGAGATCTTTTAGAAAAATCTCCAAGCTTGATTTAAACATGGTCAGTGCTGGAGAATTCACCATGACTCTTCATAAATTGTTCCAATGGTTAATTACTCTCACCGTTAAATATGTACACCTTATTTCTAGTCTGAATGTGTCTGGCTTCGGTTTCCAGCCATTGGATCATGTTACCGTTTTCTGTGTTAGATGGAAGAGCCCATTATTCAATCCCAGTTGCCCATACAGGTATTTATAGATGCAAAGTGCCGCATAAGATGGTGATGGTATTATTCTTATTATCTGTTTTATTAGTGGAGGGGAAAATCAGTCTGCTGAGCTGCAGCTCTAACCATCAAGTCACCGCCACTGAAGCACCAAATAACAGTACAAGTTAAAGCATGAAACCTGCGTCTCAGTGAGCTTTTTTGATGACACTTTTTTTCCTTATAAAATGTCTTGCTCTTTCTTTCCATTTAAAAGTGTCTGTCCTTATTAGATGCTGGACTCACTTTATGGGCTATTGATGGAGAAGAGCTTTTCCTTCTAATAACTGTCTGGGCTGATGCCCGTCTGTGCTCTTAAAAAAAAAATCTGTATTTGCCTTTCCCTCTTTGCTCTTTTCTCTTTTGTAACAAGGAGACAAGGAATTGGTGGCTTCTTTTCCCAATGCACCGCTTTTGCCTTTGCTAATAATGGCTTTTCCGTCATTGCCTTTAAAATAATCAATCAAATGAAGAAGGGGGGGGAAAAACATTCTTCTGAACCTGCAATTTTCTGAGCTCAACTGCGCACCCCAGCCCTCACTGCACATCCCTAGAGGGTAAAGACACTCAAACCATCCCCACATGCAAAGCTGAGTAGGTGGGGGAGGCATCACAATGCAAGGCTGAGGCTAGAGATCAGTTGTGGCGGAGGTGATGTCTTGAAAAATGTATGAGAGAGGAGAATGGAACTGCTGTGCTGAGAAGAGTCTGGGAATGAATTCGCTCTCGAGCAGGGGATGGAGATGGAGATAAAATGAGCTGTGCTCTGCTGCATCTGGGTTTTCATTCTCTAATATACTGGGGGGCAGATGGGGAGAGAAAGGGTTTGATTCTCCTCTCATGCTGGCATCAATCACGAGTAACGCCACTGAATTCAATGGGGCGACGCCAGTGTAAATGAGATCAGAATCAGGCCCTGAACGAGGAAATTGGGACTCAGTTTGGGTACCCACCATTTTGGATGAGATTCGACATTCAGAACAGAATCTGCACTTGTCGCAGTTCATGCTCTAGAGTGGGCCTTCAGTTTGCCAAAGCCAATGGGAAGGTTCTGGTGGCCTTCAATGGGCTCTGGATCAGCTTTTGAGCTCTAGAGCCTGCACATTTGTTGTATTCTTCGGTAGCTCTAGAGGCAGGGCGAGAATTAATGGCAAGGAATCTGCTTTCTTGCTTGCACAGTGCAGGCTTCTGTTTAATTAGGGGGAAATGCTCTGGAATAAAATTTCCCTGGAAACAAGAGCTTAAATTAAGGGAAGCGGAGGAGAAACTGCTTGTGAATTTCAAACCACATGAGCTTTTGAGCAAAACCTAACTTCATCCTCTCATTCTTAGAGGAGTGGGAGAGAGAAGAGGAAACAAGAGGCAGTGGGGTTGGGAAAAGTTGATGACTTTGGGGAAGGGTGTGGGAGAACCACATTCCCTGGAACACAACTAGTTTGACACCAGCTGAGGATCTGGACCAATCAGCATAGTTTTATTGACTTTAATGGAGCTACCCTCATTTATGCGAGCTGGGCATTTGCTCCTATGGGATCATCAGTTTATTTCTAAGTTACTTGTTTGATAATGTTTATCCTGCTGTGTTCCTTAGTATACATTATCCTCCGCTCAGCCACAGCTGGAGACGCGTCACCAGCCCTCTGCACTGAAGTCGGAGAGACATGCACCTTGTATCATTGCTGTCCTGATCTTAAACCCAGGTCAGCCTGACAAGGTAAACCTCTTCCCTTGCCCCTCTTCATAATGCTTGTGTGGGCTGCAGTCTGCTGCCTCCTTTCTGTGCTTGACGTTGATCCATAGCACTGACCTGATGCCTTGTAGTGGGGGACTGGGAACAAGGACTCTGAGGTTCTGTCCTGCTTGTCCACTGACTTGTTGTGTGACCAGGGCAAAGTCATGTGCCTCATACTGTTTCTTATGGGGTAATACTATTGCATCCCTGTTTACTGGGAGCTTCTTAAATCTAGCTACCGAGACTCTCTGGTGATAAACAAAACTAGGAGCTTTATTGAGCCTGTCTGCCCTGCATGGATATTTATCCAGCACAGACTATTCTCCCAAAGTTGGTCCCACAATTCAAAAGGCTCGGTGTAAAACCTAGAATGGATTCTCTGGGGACAGGCTTTTTTCTACTATCCTTTTCTATAGTGTCTTTTGTAGAAACCGGTGATACTCAGACTGAGGCTCAGGAGCTGCAAGTGGCTCTTTAATGTGTCTCCTGTGGCTCTTTGCAACACATAATATTAAAACTTAACTATTAAGTGACTTAATTATTAACCAATCTATGTTATTAACCAATCAGGATGATTTTACTAGGTTACTAACCAATTGTTGTTGATTAAATAATAATACTTGGTCAGTCATTTTGCTGTGAAAACCAAACAATGAATTCACACGACTGTGGCTCTTTTGGATAATGTTGATTGCTAATTTGGCTTCTGAACCACTGAGTATCACTGATATAAACAATTTCTCAGGACACCTTACAGCAGGGACGGGAAAACTTTTTGGCCCAAAGGCCACATCTGGATATGGAAATTGTATGGTGGGCCATGAATGCTCACAAAATTGAGGGTTGGGGTGCGGGACTGGGAGTGAGGGCTCCATCTGGTGGTGTGGGCTCTGGGGTGGGGCTGGGGATGAGGGATGGAGGTGAAGGAGGGTGCTCCGGGCTCGGACTGAGGGATTCGGAGGGAGGGAGAGGGGATCAGGGCTGGGGCAGGGGGTTGGAGCACAGAAAGGGGTCGGAGATGCAGGCTCCGGGCGGCGCTTAACGTCAAAGAAGCAGCGGCGAATCCCTCCTCCAGCTCCTATGCAGAGGTGCGGCCAGGTAGCTCTGTGCCCTGCCCTGTCTGCAGGAGCGACTTGTGCAGCTCCCATTGGCCGTGGATTCCAGCCAATAGGCGTTGTGGGGGTGGCACTTGGAGCAGGGGCAGCGTGCAGAGCCTCTTGGCTGCCATTGCGCATAGGAGCCAGAGGGGGGACATGCCGTTGCTTCCAGGAGCCATGCAGACCTATGGCATGCGTGTAGTGGGGCAAGCCCCCAACCCTGCTCCCTGTCTGGAGCACCAGAGCAGTGCAAGCCCCAGACCCCACTCCCGGGCAGGAGCTCGAGGGCTGGATTAAAACGTCTGAAGGGCCGGGTGCGGCTCCCGGGCCATAATTTCCCCATCCCTGCCTTACAGCCTTAAGCAGAAGACTGTGTGATATAAATTACAGAAAACTGCTATAGTAAAGATTTGCTAGTGTAGGTAAATTAAAGCACTGTGTCATAAAGCTGGAAGTCAAGCAAGAGAAAAAATAAGAGGAGAAAAGATATGTTTTCAGATGAGATTTGAAATGAGGTGGAAATTTACAGGAAGATTTGCAGCACCGTATTCACAGTAGTTTAAGCACACACAAAAGTAGGGCTCAGAACTTTCAAACTTGAGTGCCTAAACTTAAGCACTTAAATATGTGATCTGATTTTCAGAAGTATTGAAATGGGACTGCAATAGAAATCACCAGTATTGAACACAAATGAAAATCAGGTTACTAAAGTGCCTAAATCTGGATTCAGATTGCTTAACTTTAGCCCCCATCACAATTCAATTAAAAAAATGAAATTCCCAAGCAAAAACTTCATTAACGTTAGCATAATTGAATTGTTCCCCACTTAACAAATCAGCAAGGGGAAGAAGGTAAGCTTATGGTTAAAGAAAATTTAACAAAAGATTAGAAATACTAATTTCAGTTTGTCTATGCACAGTCTCATGAATTTATAATATTATATTACTCAATTTACAAACTAACTCTTAAAAATGGAATCAGAACTCATCCTAAAAAAAGCACCTTTCCACATTTTCTTAAGTGACTAGTGATTTTGGGTTGCTACAGTTGTTGGGTGGACAACTTTGACATACAATAAACTAACAGATTTTAAGACTTCAAGGGACCATTTAGCGTGACCTCCTGTATAACACAGGCCATATAATCTCAGCTGGTGATTCCTGCAGCCTGTCCATATCTTGAAGACATCTGATTCTGATAGAGTGAGTGTTCAGAACTTTCAAAACATCAGGGCCCTTTGATGGGTGTCAAGCTGAGCTCCCCAGAACAGGCACCCCAAATCACTAGTCATTTTTTAAAATCTTGCCCATTAGAAACAAACTTTTCACCTCCAATGAATATATTCAAGTGAAGGCTTAGCACTGCCCAGAAATGCAAGAAAACATTTGTGATGCATTTAACTTGAACTAGAAAGTTATTCACAACTTTCTATAGACATGACAGTATCTTTGGTAGCATACATCATTTCAAATCTTGTTAATACTTAATTGTCCTCTCTGCTTCCACAGAATGCTACACTATTATGAAGATGCACACAGTATTGTTCTGTGCTTGCTTGTAAAAATTGCTCATTCACTTTTTAAATTGGACATGATTATTTATAGAGTTCTGTGCTGCTCTAAAAAAACATATAAAAAGACGAGATCCGTGCTTCAAACAGCTTGCAATTTAATAAATACAGATCATGGGAAATAAATGCAAGAAGATGCAGGATATAGACACTGAGAAAAGCCAGTTATTGGATTATAAATCTATGGAAGATTAAGATTGAGGATGACACTACAATATTCTTAGTTCTGCCTATGGTCTGCAACAAGTCACTTTGCCTCTCTGTGCTTGTTACTCCTCTCATCCTTTGTCTGTCTTGCCAATTTAGAATGTAAGCTCTTGGGGACAGGAACTGTTTCTTAGAATATGTCTGTACAGCGCCTGGCACGCCATGCCCCCAGACTTAGCTGGGGCCTCTAGGTGCCATTGCAATATCATATAATTATACTACAACACAGAAGTGCCAAGTGAAGGTTCCATTTTTAGGGCTTAGTTTTCTAATTTTCCATGTATCAATTAAACAGCATTTCCAAATGTCTGCATGTTTCAGTTCTTTAACTGGTAAAGCTTTTTCACTGCTGCTTTTGTACGTAGGCACTAATTTAGTAAATTTAACAGAAAGTCAACAGCATTGATGGGTTGGGTTATTTATAGACTGGCAGCAGTTTGACTGCATGAGGAAGGGCCATCTCTGGAGATAAACACTGGAAAGCTTCACTAAAAATGAAGTGGGTGATAAGGAGATATTTGAAGGGAGAGATGGGACTGACCGAGATGTCAAACCCCTACTAACTCTGAGGGAAGTTTGGATTCAGACCCAGATTTGGATCTAAATTTCATAACTTGAGCCCATCTCTAATGTCTCTTCAGGACTGCATGGTCAAGACTTTAGCATGACATGGGGACAAGGTTAAGTTCTGTTTATGCTGCAAGACAGAAATTGCTTTGACTATGTTGGGTCAATTGGGTTATAACCGTCAGTCTCTCCAAGATGGTTGAATTTATACTGTGGGTGGGTCCCAACACAAAGTTCCAAGCACGGTGAGTATTTCAGGTACCATGTGCTGAGTAACAACATGAGAGGACTCCATGTTTCTAAAACTAAACTAGCTCTTTACTGAGAGAAGGAGAAGCTGCAATTGCAGCCAACATTCCAGCCACATGTACACAGACTGTCTTGTTGGTGCCTCCTCCAAACTCTTCCTTCCTGCAACTCATGCTACTCCCTCTAAATTCAATGCAGATGGCCTCAGCGGGGACCTTGAAAGAGGTGTGAAGCCTTGAGTGGGAGAATGGTGCAGGGTGAGTGTGGTACTGATGAGGAAGCTGGGAATCTCAGGTTTCAGTTAAATGCTATAATTGAACTATTACATGTGGAATGTAATGGACTAAATGGGATTTACTTTCTCACTCAGAGTTCCCAAAGTATTTCCTCATCTCTCTAGCCTTCTTCCATTTACATCTGCACTTCCAGTTAGACACATGCAGTATCCACAACGTGGCACTGGACCATGGGGAGTCAAGTGTAAGAACCTACAGTTATTCAACACCTCCTGTCAGTTCTCCATCAGTGGTTCAATGGCAGCAGTGGAACTGGCAAATGGCCTCTTGTCATAAACAGATAGCTAACGGTTAATGTTTCTTTTACCTGTAAAGGGTTAACAAAGGGAACCAAACACCTGATCAGAGGACCAATCAGGAAACAAGATTTTTCAAATCTCAAGGGAGGGAAGTTTTGGGTGTAGTTTTTTGTCTCGTTCTGTTCTCTCTAGTCTTGAGGGATCACTCTATCTCCAGCGCTTTCTAATTCCATTCCAAGTGTGAGTACAAAGTAGAGTAGAGTAAATAGCTTATATTGTGCGTTTTTGTATTTAATGTGTGAGTTTTGCTGGACTGTTTTTAAATTGTATTTCTTTTGGATAAGGCTATTTATTCATTTTTTCTTTTAAGGCAATAGAACCCTGTTTTATAGTCACCTTGATAACAGAGACCATTTTGTCTTTCTTCTTTTTACTATAAGCTTTCTTTTAAGAACTGTTGGATTTTTTCCTAGTTGGCGCTCAGGGATGAGTCGCCGCTCACCAGGGAATGTGGGGAGGAAAGAAGGACGGGGGAAAGAAAATCTCTTGTGTGTTAGAGTTACAAAAGCTTGCAATTTGCAGGGACTTGAGTAGGATGAGAGAAACTATCTCTCGGTTGCGGTTTCAAGGAATTGAAACAGGGTGATCTTCACAGGTCATCCAGGAGGGAAGCCTGGGAGAAAGTAACGAGGTCGACAAGGGGAGAGTTATTTCCCTTTGTTTGTGAGACTCAGCGCACCTGATCTTGGGGTCCCCCAGGGAAGGTTTTGGGGAGACCAGAGTGAGCCAGGCACTGGAATTCCTGGCTGGTGGCAACGCTATCAGATCTAAGCTGGTAATTAAACTTAGAGGACTCATGCTAGCATCTCATTTTCTGAACTCTAAGGTTCAGATCTGAGTAGGGAGCTATGACACCTCTCCTGAATTGTTTTCTTTCTCTAGGAATTGCACATGAGCTGTGATGCTCCTGCACAGAAAAACATATCTCTTTTCCAAAGTAAATTGTTCTTAATGCTCCAAACAGTTTTTTCTACATAAATAAATAAAACAGCAATAAACCTTGCCAAGGTGTTCAATAGCCTATTGGGGAAAACATTCAGCCTTCTGCCTCGTAGCGCTCCTAAGGTGTGCACCAGTGCCCCCATAATGCACACCCTGGTGTGATTTAGTGCTTAAGTAAGTGCTAATTCATTGGTGGGGGACATGTCACAGAGCTGGCTAAGCAAACACGTTGGCCTTCCATGCTGTGCCTCAGCCTCAAGGTGTTGATGGAGAGGTGTGACAGCGATGCCCAGAGTTTCTTGGATTGATTAAATCCTGATTCCATCTGAAGTGACAGGTCACCTTTTGGCAATGATCATGAGTCACCAGCCACAGTTAAGAAAGTCAGAGCTTTTAACCCAAACCACTGTCCACTAATAGTGCAGAGCCTTCAACCTGCACATGATGAGATTCCACAACAACTCCTTAACCCTCAGCTTTCAGCTCAGCCCCTGCCTCTGCAAAAATTTGAATAGTTTAGGTCCTGAAGCCCTTGGGTAAAAGCCTATATTAGAAAATGCCAAAAACATCTGTGCATGTCCCTTTCCTGGGAAAGCGCCATCTGTGCTCTACGCCACTCCAGAGAATGACCTGTGACATCTTTGTCCCTCTCCTCTTCCTGGGATGGAGCTAATCCACCTGCTGCCATCCCACCTCAGACTGCAATGCTATCTGCTGCTTTAGAGGAAGAAGCAAGAAACTCCACAGTAGACAGTTACAGGATAACCTGCCCCTGGAAAGCTTCCTCCTAAACCCCACTAGATAGAGGCTGGTTTATGCTCTGAAGCAAGAGGTTTTACATCTTTTTCCAAAACTCTTGCTTAGTTTCTTTACATATTTGCTGGACTAGCTGTGGATATTTCTGTCTAATCCTATTCTGAAGCCTCCTAAAACTTGTGGCCTCAATATCATATGGCAATGGGTTCCACAGACTAACTGTGCATTGCTTTAAAAGGTAGTTTTAGGAAAACAATCCACTGACTGACATCTATCCCTGGAAGGTCAGCACAAAGCTCAGGCCACCTAAGGCCCCATGGTCTGGAACCTAGACCTGCAGAGATGGCAGATCCAGGCTGTTACTCAGCAGCAGCTGTAACCACCTTGTGCTCCACTTCCCAGCACCTGCTGTGGATACAGACCATGGGAAGTTCCGTCTCAGGGGTTTGCCAGACTGCAGCCCTATGGTTCCTGTTTGGCTCCCTGCCCTATGTAAACCCAAGGGGCGTTCCAAGAAGTGTCCAGGCATCAGGGTGGATCTTCTGTGGCTTGCCATGACTGTTCCTGCTCTTGAATTCCTGGTTTGACCTCAGCTTGATTTGAACTTCAGTGTCTGGCCTGGGACATCACTACGAACTCCTCTACTATTTCCAGCCTCAGGTTAGCCCCTGCTCTGACCTTTGGCCCTGACTGCGCTTGTTGGGACCTGACAGTCCTGCTCCTGATCCTAACAAATCCCC
This sequence comes from Chelonoidis abingdonii, assembly GCF_003597395.2. Lineage (NCBI taxonomy): Eukaryota > Metazoa > Chordata > Testudines > Testudinidae > Chelonoidis > Chelonoidis abingdonii. The sequence goes on along the minus strand of NC_133775.1, from coordinate 55,682,604 downwards.
ATGAGGCCCCTCAGATTATATAACCTTGAGAGGTAAATTCTTCACTTATACTGGTGTTTCTCCAGTTCACCTTTACCTTCTTCTACTTTAAATGAATGCTGTTTATTTTTGCCAGTTTTATTTCTAGCAAGATCACTGAGAGGAAAGACTGATCACAGGACACACTGCAGGGTTATAAAAGATAAGTGATCATTTAATGCAATCTAGATAAATAAAGTTTCCTGCTTCCCAGATTGGAAAGTACTGGTTATTTATGCATTGATTTTCAGTCATTCACACTGAGCAAGTTTAAGCATCAGTGTTTCAGCTTCTCTGGCATTTCTCCAGTCGCATGCAATTTACATGATTGAAATCAGACATTTTTGAGTTTAGTTTTCAAGGCCTGATTTCATATATTATTTGCTTTGGGGGGGTTTCAGGCACTTTGAAAACTGACACACACTCCCAGCATTTATTCTTTACATAGGAATGTTTCTAGTTTGATTGGATTTATGAAATATCCTGCTGATGGAGGTGAAACTAAGATGCACTCAACACAGTGCTGTTCATTAAAAAGATACTGTTAGGTCAAACTTGATCTAAAATGTAGGTTTTATATAATAAAAACAAGAATCATTTACAAAGACTGAGACCAATAGAAAATGTTTCCATTATTTAAACTTGTTTCCATAGGCAGAGTTTTCTTTAAAATAAATAAATAAGTCCCTGCATGGTTTATAACCAAAACATTACATCGTTATGCCAAGACATGGAAACCTGAAAGTAAAAATGACCAAGAATTGACTCTAAACAAAAGAAAAATTAATCCAGTGGAACTACATCTCTGTAATTCTTCAGATCTCTATACGAGAAAGAGAGAACCCACTCAATGAATATATCGAGCTCCCCCATCACCCACCATTTGGTTCTAAGAACGTTTCACTGTGTAGATCACCACTGGTGGTCTATGGAGCATTCTTTTACAACTCTGGACCCAAAACTATTTTGACTTTGAAAGAAGTGACAACTTCAAATAAACTGCACAAGCAGTGAGGCGTGAATGTGATTTTTTTAAAATATTTTTTCAGAATCTGTTATCCTAGGTATTTTTTGTAATACAGATAACTTGTTTGTGTAAGAATATATTCTTTTTTAACCTGATGTCTTCTCTTGAGTGAGGCTTAGCTGCTGTGGGTGCCTTGGGAAAGTTTGACCTCAGATAAGGAGAGGAGTTACTAGTGGAATAGCTGATCCCAGGCAAAGAGACTTGCAAAGTGATGCAAATATCAGAGTGGGCCCAAGGAGAAGTAAGGATGCTGGAGGGTTTCAGTCTTAGTTAAAATAAGTTACACCGAGGATTGTGAAATAGACATTGCGTTGTGTACACAGTGTGGTCTAGCAGAGAGATCTAGATTCTACTTCTGGCCCTGCCACTGACCTGCTGTGTGACCTTGGCCAGGCCATTTCACCTCTCTGTGCCTCTATTTACACGCTCACCTTCTGACTGTCTTGTCTAGGTAAACACTGTAAGATCTTCAGGGCAGAATCTCTCTCTTATAATATGTCTGACCAATGCAAGCTCCATGGGGTTTTAGCTCAGTACTAAGCTTTACAATAATACAATTGGATCACAATACACAGTCAGTGTTGCACCGCCCCCTACTCTCTCTCTGACCAAGAGCTAGGAGAGAGAGATTACAAAGGGCTAGATTGTAACATTGCACTCCATACGCGTTATGAAAATATGCTTATAAATGTGAATATGATGTAACTGGAATATGCTTCATGCAAAAGGTCTCTTGTAAGGTATTATTGCAAAACTTATCCTCTGAGTGTGTTCATCCTATTTGCTTGCATGTATTATTTCTATGTCTGGAGTTAGGGTTCAGCCCCACTACCACTTCCGAGGGGGGCTGGACTCTCCTCATCTGTAAAAACACCTACCACCCTATCATAAGCCTAACTCCCAAATCTGGACCTTAGCGTCCAGAAATCTGGGTGCCTAGCATGAACCCTTCTAAGCTTAATTACCAGCTTAGCTTTGATCTCGCTGCCACCATCCAAAAATTCCAGGGTTTTGGCCTCCTCTGGTCTCCCCAAAACCTTCCCTGGAGGGACCCCAAGACTCAGAGACTCTGAGTCTCACCACAAAGGGAAATAACCCACTTCCCTTCCCCCTCTCTCTCCCACCCAGACTTTCCTCTCTGGGCTAACCTGAGAGTACTGATGCAATCTCTTTACATCACAATACCAAGAAGCATGTCTCCTTTATTCCACAAAGAGACAAACCCCAAATACAAGGAAACAGAGATGATCCTATCTCTTCCCCCTCCCACCAACTCCCTGGTGCTGCAGAGCTTACCCTCCGTAGATCTAACACAAAGAGAATTCCCTCCCCTTCGTTCCTTAACCTACCCAGAGGGAAAAACTCAAACAAGTCTTAAAAAGAAAACTTTATATAAAAAGAAAGAAAAAAGACATAAGAATATAATCTTTGCATCAAGTGACAATACAGGGCTATTGCTTATAAGAAAAATATGAATAAACAGTCTGATTCAAAAAGATATCCAATTTGAAACATTCCAGCAAGCTACACACATGTAAATACAACCAAAACAACACAAAAGCCTATATTGTTTTTCTACCTGTGCTTACAATTTGGAAACAGAAGATTAGAAGATAGAAAGAACCTTCTCATAGCTGAGAGACAAACAAAAAGACTCAGACCCCAAAAATTCCCTCCCTGACTTTGAAAAATCCGGTTTCCTGATTGGTCCTCTGGTCAGGTGTTTGGTTCCCTTTGTTAACTCTTTACAGGTAAAAGAAACATTAACCCTTAGCTATCTATTTATGACACACCCAAGGTGTTGGAAGGCTTAATTCAATAATAAAGATAGTCGTGGTAGCATCTATGTCTGGTCAGTAGAGGACAGTCTGCCACTCGAGGGAACGTGCTCTCTGTTTCCCACTTAACCCACAAAATGCTTATTGCAAACTAGATTTCACCTCTGTATGTCTTTTCTTTCTTGTCTGATTTCCAAGGAGGGTTAGGAAGGCAGCAGCTGCCTGGGTCTGGGCTGTGTCCACACTGCAAGTTAAGTTGTGACCATAGCATGAGTAGGCAGACCCATGCCAGCTTTGATGTAACTAGCCCAGGTGACAATAGTACTGTAATGTGCTAGTCATCTGAGTACAAGCCTGCTGAGGCACCAGGCAGGGTATATACTAGGGCTGGTAGATCACTCTGAAGGCCCATGCTGCTGTGTCTATGCTATTGTTACCCATGCTAGCTAGATTAAAGTTAGCTTAGATATGCTACAATTATACCTTCACTTGCAGTGTCAACATGCCCTAAGATGAAAATCTGATATGGGCTGTATAGCTGGGCTTAAATGAGCTCATTAGTACAGGACACTGGTGATGCTCTGACAACATCTAAAAGCAAGCCACGCTATAGCAGGGTGCAATCAAAGCAGCATAACTTGAAAACAGACCTGCAATGAATCGTTTGGATGTTAACACTGCAGATTATGTGGGTTGAAACATTACTCTATAAATACCATAGAGAAGAACAGATTCTTAGCTGGTGTAAATCTGCATAACTCTGTCATCTTCAGTGGAGCTACACCTATTTACACCAATTAAGGATCCAGCCCAGAATCTGCATCATGTGGCTACATTTTATTTCAGTTAGACTCTAAATACCAGTGGCAAAAACAAGTTATTTGGCAAACAGAGAAGAATGTATTCCAGCTATTTCACAGCTCCCTTTTGAAAAGATTGTTACTGCCTTGGCTCCACAAATGTATTTAAATGGTAAGTATGTGAAAAGAAAACCTGCTGTATGAGCATTTTCCTTTTCCTCCCTCTGGAGTAGCTTCTTTTGCTTTACATCAAAAGTCAAACCACGTGACTGAAATGGGACAACATCCTGGCCTGATAGCCCAGAAGAGGCTGTGATGCACAGCTCAGCCAATATCAGGCTTGTCAAATTGTCAGTAACATTTTTTTCTTAAATTCATCTTTTTTCTCTGGCCTAATTTCCCTTCTTAAGCATTTCTAGTTGTTTTAATTTTTGAGCCATTGTATCATACCAAGGGGAGTACTTTGTAGCTTCTGGCATCTGTGATATTATTCCTTTAGGCAGATACACAGCTTGAGCACAGGAGTCTGAGAAGCAATGGATTTACAGTCCCAGGCCCTTGGCCATGGCAAAGGAGTGCACTGGACAGCTTGTGCCAGTGGGGTGGTGTTCAAAGCCAATCTTGAGTTGGCTATGTGTCAGGCTAGTGCCCCAAAGACACCCAACAGGCCAGTATTGTAGTTGGAGTACAAGGCAGCCCTGGCTGTGCTCCCTCTGCCAGCTGCAGGGATGGGACTGGAAGAGGAGAAGCTTGCTGCACTGGTTCTGCACACCTGCGTGATCCTTCTGTGTCAGCTTTAGTACTGCTTTGCATCCTCTGTATGGGCGGCCACAGCGCAAGGGAGAATCTGTGACCAAGATCATAATGTGTGCATCAAGGCGATTTCAGTCAACAGTGCTTTGGCTAGGAGGGAGCTGGTGAAGAAAGGAACAATAGCTGCAAGCCCCAGTACTGGCAGGAAAATGGAGTTGATTTAAGACTAAAACAGGCGATTAAAAGACTAAAACAAAAACAACACAACTTTATGCTTGGGGCAATGAGCAGGAAAATGTATTATGCATTTTAATCCTAGACACCGATAAAAACAAAAATACCAATGAAATGAAATGTACACTTGCTGTGCTCAGTCCGGAAGAGCAGCAGCAGCTCCTGGCACGTGTGGCTGGCTCCAGCTCGCTGCTCTGGGGATTGCAACCCAGTGCAGAGGGTCACAGCGTCACTCATGTTTCCATTGTGAAAGGGGCCAATGGGCCAAATTTCAATGAATGGCACTGTGACCGAGCGGGTGGGGCTGCAGTGCCACTCTGCTTTGGCCCAGTGGCTCCTTCATCAAGAGGATGCTGAACCAAACCTTAGTAGTGCTGTGATCTGGCCTGCCCCAGGTCGCAATGCCACTTGGCTTGGGAGCCTTCTCAAATGCGGGGGTGGGAGAGCAGGACAAACTTCCCTGTCAATGGTTTGCACTGTATGTAAGGTGCATACAGCTGCAGGCAATCTGCCTGGGCCAATGTGGATTTGAAAACATATCACCTTGACTTTGAAGGGCCAAATTTTAGCTCCTCCTATGTGTGTGAGTCGTCTTACTGAAATCCATGGGACTGCTTACATAAGGGAGGTGAGCACGATTTGAACCACAGTGGCTTCTACTTCCCAGATTGCCATACGGTAGCCCTGTCATCTTCTATACTTCAATTATTTGTATTACAGCAGCACCTCAGAGGCCTACGTGGGGCTCTGGGCTCCATTGAGCCAGGCATTGTACAGACAACTATCCCCGCACTGAAGAGCTCACCATGTAAATAGCCAAGGCTAGCAGAGGAAATAGCAATCAGCTGACTTGCCCAAGGTCATGCAGTAAGTCAGTGGCTGAGCTGGGAAAAGAACGTCTGTCTCATGACTCACAGTTTAGTGATCTAGCCATAGACCCCACTGCCTCTCATCACTTTCACCTGCTACCTATTGAGTCAATGTTGAAACTTGAGAAGTTGCTACAGTGACACACTGGAGACTTGCTGGCCTGTCACCACAACCCTGTCTCCTCTAATGGGACAGTTCAGCAAACACCAGCTTTCTTTAAGAATCTATCCCCAGCCCCTGCTTTCTTCAGAAGAGATTGTTGATAACATCTTTGCACCAAGGAAGGCAGCTGGAAGCAAAGATTTTCCTTTCAGACTCACAGACCTAGCTGCAAGATCTTGGAAACAAGCGGATTTCTTATGCATTCCCCGTGATGCTAAGGCACAGTAAAATGGGCTCTCCTCAGGGAGGTCTTGAGCTCAATTAGGGCTGTTGGATTTCCTTCCCAAGCATACATTGCTGTGATTCAGATGCTGAGCAATTCCTGATACTCTTCCCCTGGGAAGGAAGAATCCGTTTGTATGCAAAGGGACGTTCCTCCTTGTTTGGATTTTCCTTTTGCCAGCCTATCTCCCAGATCAGGAAGCAGCATGAATCTCACTGCACCCCTATACTGGGGTGAACTCCTGGGCGTCACTCATGGTAGCATCCTCCAATGACAAAATGCATTGGTGTCTTAGGATTGTTCTGCCTTAGGGACCAAAAGATAAAACTGTATCTATGAATCTTGTGCTCAGACCCATTGCAGGAAACCAGCCCCTACTGGAAAGAGGGAAAACACAGGTGAGCACCAGCCAAATCACTGAATCACATCATCTCCCAGGGAGCTGACTTAAGACTAATAGTTTTAATAGCGCTGCTGCTTAAAGGGGATTGGAATTCTGCCTTGGGCCTGATTTTTCAGAGGTATTGAGCACATGCAGGAGTTCTGGGGGCTGATAACACCCCTGAAAAATCAGGCCCCTAATCGGGAGGATGCCTTTGAATTCTGAAGTGGACCTTCTGTGTATCTGAGTCCCATGCTGATTTGTCTGCTCTTTTTAACACCTTCCAGTCTTTCCATGGCTGCTGGGGACTGTTTCAGCTGCCTGGTCCTGGCTCATACCACACCAGTGACACACGCAGAGGAATCAAACCAGGCATCTCCTTACTGCCCCGGACGCTGGGTCGGCAGCAGTTGCAGTCCCTATTCCAGTGCAGTTAGTGCTCTTAGTGGGAAATTCCTTCTTGGTCTGAAAGGCCATTCACTGAGGGCATCGTGATTCAGAGGAGTTTCTTGTAAAACTATGAGGAGTGCAGCTACAGTAGGGGACCGGGAAGCCAGGACTCCTGGGTCCTCTTCCTGGGTCTGTCCCTAGACTTATTGGGACCTTAGGTTAGTCATATGGTATCTTTGCCCTTCCATTTTCTCAGCTGTAAATTGGGGCTAATACCTACCCAATGGAGCTGTGAGACCAGTGTCTGTAAAGTGCTTTGCTAGCCTCGGATGAAAGATGCTCTAGAAGTACAAAGCATTATGCTTGATTATTGGTATTGCTTATTATTTGTGCCTTGAGCCCTCCACCAGAGCAGCTCCATTGTGCTAGGTGCTTCACAGACATGCAATACGAGACAGTCCCTGCCCCAAAGATTTGACTCTCTCATCTGTCCTCACAACACCCCTGTGAGGTAGGGCAGTGCTTTTATATCCCCATTGGAGAGATGGAGAACTGAAGCCTGGGTAGATTGTGGATTGCCCAAGGTCACACAGAGCAAGGACTTGAATTTAGTCCCAGGCCAGCACCCCTACACACAGGAATATGTATAATTAATCATACAAGTGAATTCGTTAGTTTTCTTTGCAACATATGGGCTCCCCTTATTAAAACATAACAAACTAGCAGCCAGAGCTGCGTAGGCATACTAATAAATGGCAAGTATTTTATAAATGAACTGGGGCCTTTTTCTTTTCTAATGAAATTATTGGGTTACATTTCTCGAGTTGGGGCTTATTTTAATCTTTTTATTTGAAAATGAGATCCAGTCCTTCCCCCATTCTGTTAAATGGTGGTGTTTTAGACAGGGCCATGGTCTATGGAATGTAATAAGCACTGCAAAATATTTAACAGCGCGTAAATATTTTAGAGAGACCCAGGAAGGGTTAGGGATGGAATTTAAGCTCTGTGAGGCATAAAGAAGACAAAGGCTTGGGCCGCAGAAAGCTACAGAAGAGTGCTGGAAAAGAAAGAGTCTATTGCAGGGGAGAAGAATGTATTAATCTTAATTCTTAGCAGGATGGCAGCACCTAGATCCCTAGTGTGCTAGGTGTTGTATAAGTGCAGTGACACTCAGTGTCTGTCCCGAACAGCTTGCAGTCTCACTAGACAAGACAGACACAGGCTAGGAGGGGACACTCAGGCAAAGTTGACTTACCCAAAGTAACAAAGCAGGTCAGTGGCAGGAGCAGAACCCAAGTGTTTGACTCCCTGCCTAGTACCCTGGGCACTAGACCATGTTGCCTCTCAAGGACCCTTTCCCTCCTCTATCTTTGTGTGGTGGAGGAGGCCCTCTGAGCAGGGACTGCCCCCTTTCTGCATAGAAAGGGGACTATCACCTGCAGAGCACTGTCCCTCTTTCCCCCCAGACCCAGCACAATGTACTCTGTGGGCTGGGGGCTGTCCAGGGAGGAGAGATGGGCTGGGCCAAAGTGAGTATCAATCTCCCTTTTGTCCCTGTGGAGTTTACAGGAAATGGCTAATATGGCCTGGGTCTAGAGTGTCTTTTCCATGCAGCCCCCTCTGCAACAGGGGGTTCCCCTTAAGGGAGAATCTCAGGATAGGTGTGGCCAGGAGTCCCTGCTAGAGTGGCACTAATGGAGCTGCTAGGGACTAGAGCTGGCATAGAGATAAGAATGGTGCTGGCCTCCCACTGACCCTGGGATCTCTGCAGACCCCAGAAAATTGGAGGACCTGGAGGCGATGGTCTGTACCATGACAGAGCACACACTCCACATCCCTGCCTTATGGAATGTGTGAGGGAAGCTCCATGAGAGATGTTTGCAAAGACTTCCTCCCCTGGCTCCTGTCCAATGCATTTTACCACAGGGAGGGGTGATCCAATGCCATCATTTCCTATGACCAAATAAGGCTTTTTAGTTATTATTGGCCTGAGTCTGCTCGTGCTTACACATGCGCAAGTCAGGTTAACTCCACCACTGTTCAGAGCGTGATGCCAGTGTGAGTAAGACGAGAATCAGGACCGCTGGTTTAAATGGCCATACAGTGGACAGCTTTATATACCGAACACTGTTTATTCTAACTGTGTCTGCACCATAGATGTGCCTGCCACCTTGAAATGCAGACAAAGACGGTTCCCCTTGCCCCAAAGCGCTTACAGAACCGCTATTCTCCAGGAAAGTATTAGAAATCAGTTACTTCCCAGCCAGAACAGACTAAAGCTTGCAGTGAAAAGAGAGGAAGGAAGGATGCTACCATGCAGTCACCCTAGACTTATACAGGTTGAAGAAGAGATGCTTGGACAATTTTCCCGCCTTTGTTGGCTACGCTAGACAGAAATCTGATGCATTAACTAGGAGTAGAATCATATGCAGGGTGATTACATGCACAGAGTTGGACTGATTTCCACATAAGGGGGGGTCGAGAAGGAAATGCTCCCTTCCCCGGGGGACATTAGTAAGGGCCCTGGGGTTTCACCTTCCTCTGGAGCATTGAATTGGGATCATGGGTTGGGCATATCCCACACCAGCAATTTCCAGTGTCAACAAGGGGCCATGGGAATTGCTGGAGCTCTGGTCCTTCCCATTTTTTCTACATTGTTCTCTGTCATAGTTTTCAGTGGTTTCGATTTCAGCGGTGGTTTCTCCAAAGCCCCACTAATGGTACACCCAAAGCAGTGTAAGGACACCATCTCCCTACACTGTTTGTGTGTCTGAGTCTACACTCTGTTACCCCACTTTATTTCCACTGAACTAAAACTGGTGCATCAAGGTGGAGAATCAAGCGTATCTGTCTGTGATGTACCCAATAGCTGCTAAAGTCACATTACCAACTACAGCTCTATCGATTGATTGAGATAATTTTGTATAAAGGATTCAGAAGTGAAATGCAATGGAAAGACAAGTCAGCCTGACAGAAGCTTTTAGGTCTTACTCACATATTGCTGAGGAAAAAAAATCTCCTCTTTTAGGTTTCTGAGTGCCCTTCATGGGATGGGAATTTTGCTTGTGGTCATGTGCAGATACTATCACAATTGAAGTGAAAGTAGGAAAAGGGAAATGTTAACATCTCGTTGATGACATGGGATTTCACAAGCTGTGGGGTTCTGAGAAAAGATCATTTGATTCAGCTGCTTTTGCAGTCCAGTCATCTCCACCACTAAGAAAACCCTATTTTTAAAACTCAAGCAATTAAAATAACAAAAAGAAACTGTCCATCTCCTTCCTGTTCGTTACTTACATAACTTAGTCTCTTTATCTTAAAGCCTATTTACATAATGTAACAGATTCCAGTGGCTCCCCTTCGCTGGTTACTTTGATTACTCAAAGCGCAGCCCGCTGGGATTTTTAATTGCTGGAATTTTCTTTGAACTGTGCTGCAATGGAGTTTTTACTCTAGGCAGCGAAGCACTTCCCTATTTCTTCAGTAAAAATGTTTCAGATCTAAACTTTTGGTGAGGAGATAGCTGGCATGCACTCACCATTAGTAGGTACATAGATGACTAGATATGGGCAGAAATTCACTTCACATTAGACAAAAAGAAAAAATAGAGGGTTGTAGCTGTGATTCACTGCCAATATGAATGTGAACTAGAGGGCGCTATGTTCTGCTCACCACATTGCCTGTGATGCCACAGTCCCAATGGTTTATTTTGTAACTGTCTGGAAAGCAAATGTACTTTAAATGGGGCATGGTGGGGGAGGGCTGAGAGATTCATCTTGGATTTAAAAAAAAAAAAAATCTTTAAAGCACCTAAGCAATGTAGGGCTCTAGACTACCAGAAGCTGGGACTGGATGACAGGGGATGGATCATTTGATAATTGCCCGGTTCTGTTAATTCCTTCTAAACTATCTGGCACCACCCACTGTTGGAAGACAGGATACTGAGCTAAATGGACCAATGATCTGAGTTGGTATGGCTGTTCTTATGCTATTTTGTAAGCTCCTAAGAGAAAAGCATTTCCCTCTTGCAATAACAGGGTTGTATCAAATATAATCTTACAATAACTCAGCCTGCAGGAAATTAGTAAAGTCATGTGTGTATGGATGTCATAGATGTAATTAAAACCATGGGTTAGTTAGTAAAGTCTCACCAGGAAAATCTGTAGGAGAAGGTTCTGCAGGGAGGAAGGAAAATGCACCAGGTTCCCCTTGCAGTGTTCTCCCCAAATCACTCCGTCAGGGATTTGCCCCAAGCACATGGACCAGGCGAGCCATCCACAAATCCTGAAGGATAAGGAGAGACCTGGGCCTCCCACTGGGACTGGACCTCCCTGTCCCCAGGCAACTGGGTTTCATTGGACCCACACTACCCGGGGCATCTTCCATCAGTGGCTGCCTCTGGAACTCACCATGAACAGGGCTTTCACGGCCTAGGGGAAAGGCAGGGAGATCAGAATAAAGCTGCATTAACTTTTACATGATTTCCCTATGGATTTAGGGGTGGACAATATATACACCTGCAACCTATCACCCCCTAGCCCTGTAAAGGGCCTTGCTCAGGATCCAGGGAACTCAGGAGGGGAGGGTGCTGTGGAGGCAGCTGATCCTCCCACCTTTCTGGCTGTAGTATGATGAGTGGAACTGAAAAAAGAGGGTCGGGTTTCAGGAGGAGACCAAGTTTGGTGGGTCACCAGAAGCTGTGGAATGCAAGCTCAGGCCAGGTTGCTACTAAACAGAGTTCTCTTACTCTACAGGTAATACTGCCTTCTATGCATGCTCAATAAAGATCTCTTTCCTACAACTCTGCCTGTTTGCTGTATCCCTTATGGCTAAGGAAAGACAGAGAGCTTCCTGTAAATCTTGGTCGGGCTAGCTGGCCTCATGCTTTGATACATTTCTTTTCTAGTGTCACATCCTAGATCATTTAACACCTGAATGTACTTTTCACCCTCTATGCAGTTTGTTTACATTTGACTTTGCACTCTGCTGGAGATTTAAACTAGACTGGTGGGTTCAACTTTGGTTTCTCATCAGCTTTGCTTCCTGGTTCTCGTGCCTTAGCAGGTTGCTGTTACATGGGGATTACCTATGATAGAGGGGAATGATTTAATTTAAAAGCAAACACATTCTTGTCAGCTGGATACTTGCCACTTTTTGCATTATTTTGTTAGCAGCGCTGCACAGATTTTTTTTTTTTTTTTTTTTTTGCTCTTGACATTGGTTGTACAGTTTGTCCTTTGGTGGCATTGCTTTGCCTTTTTAACATAAAGGAGGTGCTGGGGAACTGTGATATAGGCAGATCCCCTTCACAGCTGTTGGTTTTCTTGTCTTGGCACCTCAGGGTGTGGGCCATGGCATATCTCTCATTGCAATTCTGTGTGCAGAAGGATGGGGCAGCTGCAATCAGCTGGGGATTACTTAGAAGTAGGCTTTGCCTCAGAAGTTCTGCTTCTTACAGTAATACATATACTGTGCAGAGCTAGGCAAATGCCACACAGTGTTTTGCTGAGTATTAACTTGAAATGAAAACTGAATTCAATTGAGTTCAACGGAACCATCCTATGCATGTGACTAAGGCAAGCAGGTATGGCTTTTAATGTCTAATATTTGAGGTCTTTTCCATTTGTTTTTTACTGAAGGCTTTGTTCTGAGACTCACGATCAATTGCATACTATTGTGATTTTTGCATAGGGTCTGTTTTCATATAGTAATGCCTGTTTTGGAATATAAAGGAAATGTGATTTCACTTAAATTAAAAAGAATCACAAATATCTCTATTCATCTTAGATTTTACAAAACAAGCCCGTCCCTCCCCCTTTGCCTTCTTATAAACAAAACTGAAATTTGGATCCTAAGCGAAGTGGACAATGTTCCTTTAAATAAATAAAATGCAACTCAAACACTGTGACTCAGGCTACACATACATTTCAGAGTACATATAACATTACAAACAATTCAAGGTGTGTTTTCAACCTATTATGGTGTTATTAGAACGACTTCATATGGGTGGGTGCATAGCCTTATACTTCAGCTGCATTATGCCTGCATATGTTGTACACACTTACGTAAAGAAAATTAAACTTGGATAGAGTTAATGGCCTGATCCTGCAATTTACAAAGTGTGGCCAGAGCCGTGCTGAGGTCAGTGGGATTTGCCATGTTGTGGAGAATGTTGTAAAATGCATGGTTGTAACAAAATCACAACCACCTGAAAATCCACACCTGAGGAGGACGCTCCACATTAAACTCAAGTGACTGGTGAAGAAAGGACCCAGTCAACAATAGCACGCATCAAAAAAAAAAAGACACCCTAGTCCTAATCCTCCAGGCAAACTCAGCTGGGCTTTGGCCTGAGTAGAAGACTACAGGATTCAGCTCCACAAGTGAAAGACTGAGTATCAGCCTTTACCTGGCATTTCCTCTTTCTGTTAGTTTGTATTTAAAGCGGATATAATTTTTCCGATATTGAAGAGCAAGTGTTTCCTGTCGGGTTTATGAGGGCCATTTCTTTACCTGAGAGACGAAGATGGTTTCTTGAATACACATTTAGTTAGTTGTTTGGAACATTTACAGAAAGCAGCACTGTTCTGCTCTTTGTTGAGGACATAGTCAAAGAAGCCACAGAAACTAAGGGCCAAATCCTACTTGCCTATCTCACCTGATTACTCCCACTGACTTAGCGGGCTGGCTTCCATGAATAAGATGACCAGGATGTGGCCTTAAAAGCCAAGTTCTGTAACCTTTGCTCACAAGAGCAGTCCTTACTTGCTGTGAGAGTTCTCAGCCCTTACGCATACCAGTAATCCTACTGGGGTAAGTATGGGCTGATGGTTAAGTAAAGGTTGCAGAATTGGGTCCAAATTTATAATGTATTCATAGATTTTTAAGACCAGAAGGAACCTATATGACCATGCGATCTAACCTCCCACATAACACAGACCAAAGAGCCTCCCTCAATAACTTTTGCACCAAGCCTGTAACTTCTGATTGAGCGATAGCATATCTTTTAGAAAGATACCCAGTCTTGATTTAAAGACTCCAAGTGAAGGAGAATCCATCACACCCCTATATAAGTTTTTCCAATGGTTAATTCCCCTCACTTTAAAATGTGAGCATTATTTCTAGTCTGAATTTGTCCAGCTTCAGTTTCCAACCACTGGATCTCATTCTACCATTTGCTGCTAAAGAGCCCTTTATTAGCAGCAATCTTTTCCCTGTGTGGATACTCAAAGACCTTGATCAAGTCACCTCTTAATTTTCACTTGGATAAACTAAATAAATTGTTTGTTTAGTCTCTCACTAGAAGGCATGTTTTCCACACCTCATACAATTCTTGTAGCTCTTTTCTGAACCCCTTCCAATTTTTCAACAGCCTGTTTGAAGTTTGGACACCATCAGTGGACACAATATTCCAGTAATAGTGTCAGTAATCCCATAGTACTAGAAAGGTGGTATACCTTATGTATATTTGATATTCTCCTGCTTATATATCCAAGGATCGCATTGCTCTCTTAGCTACAGCGTTGCACTGGGAGCCCATGTCCAACTGGTTATCTACCATGATCCCTAAATGCTTTTCAGACTTGCTGTTTTCCAGGATACAGTCCCCCATCTTATAAATGAGACTTACATTCTTCGTTGCTAGGTGTTTGACCTTGCATTTTGCTGTGCTAAAACATATGTTGTTCAAATGAGCCCACTTTACCAAGTTGACCTGGTCCCATCACTAATGACAAAAAAATTGGTGGAGTGGTAATCTGCAAATTGTACCAGCAATTATTTTATATTTTCTTCCAAGTTATTGATAAAGATGTGGAATAGCAATTGCCAAGAACAGATTCTTGTGGGACCCTGATAGTAACATCCCTACTGGATGACAATTTCCCATTTCCCATTGCTTTTTATGATCAATCAGTTAAATGGATTTAAATCCATTTAATATGGGATCCATTGATTTTTTTTTAAACATTGATTTTTTTCATCAGAACGTCATGCAGGACTAAATGCTATACAGAAGTCCAAGTACATTATGTCAACACAGTTACCTTTATTAACAAAATTTATCTCATCCAAATACCATAACAAGTTTGTTTGACAAGACCTATTTTCCATAAAACTATGTTGATTAGCATTGGTTATATTATCATCCTTTAATTCCTTGCTGACTAAATCTGATGTTAGCCTATCCATTATTTTGCTCAGGACTGATGTCAGACTATAGTTTCCAGGGTCATCCTGTTTACCCTTTTAAAATATTGGCACAACATTTGCTTTTTTTCAGTCCTCTGGAACTTCCCCAGTGATTCAAGATTTGTTAAAAAAATCAGCTATAATAGTTCTGAGCACTCTTCAGCAAATTCTAAAAGAATATTTTTGGGTGCAAGTTATGCACTCATGATTTAAAAACATTTAACCTTAATAATTGCTGTTTAGCATCCTTCATAATTATTGATTGAATAGAAAGTACTACTTCATCATTGGAAGATAGAAAGAATCTTGATGTATTTATAAGTGCAGAACAGAAATATTGACTACTTCTGCCTTTTCTGGACCAGGATTGACAAGTTTACCATCTTGATCTAGTTTTGAGTTATGCCATTACTAGAATTTCATGTGTTCCTGGTATATTTAAATAACTACTTCTTGTCCTTTAATCATACTGGCCACAGATTTATTTACTGATGCTTTTCCTTATCAATCACCTGCATTTACTAACTGCCAATTTGTATTCATTACTATCAGTGTCCACATTTTTCCATTTGTTATTTATTTATTGTTGATTGCATCTTTCATTTTGATTGGAGCATTGTAAGGGTATTTGTTTTTCACTTAATAAAACATTCTTAAACAATTTCCAATTATTCACATTTTTATGTTTAAATATTTGCTCCCATCCAATTTTGCTCATAATTGTTTTCAGCTTTGGGGAATTGGCCATTTAAAATTACCAAGTATATTATTGGTGAGGACTATATTCTGCTTGCACATATAATGGAAATTGATTGTTGTGTAGGTACAAGTGATCACAATTTAGTTTTTAGTTTGGTTATCAATTTATCTTTCCTCATCAGAATGAGGACTAATACTGAACAACTAAGTTAGTCGTATTATTTTGTATATTAGAAAGTTATTGATAACTTTTAGAAACTCCAAGTATGTTTTACCAGCGTTGGCATAAGACATCTAGCATATATCCATCAGACTGAAATCCCCCATGATATTGCACTTTTTTCTTTCCACACATTATTGATAGATGTGTAAGGAGCTGCTCTTTCTGTTCCTTGTTCTGATTCGATAGTATATAGCAGATCGGCCCCCTCTCCCTAGTACCTTGTCTTGTGATTTATCAGTTAGTGCATCGATCCATAAGCATTTCAGGTGCTGTCCTTCCAAACTGTCAGTAATTCTAAAGAAGGTAACACATTCTCTCCCCTTCTGTCCATTCTTTGTTCTAACTCAGGAGTTTCCAGTGATTTTAACATTTCAGTCATCTGAATCATCCCACCAGGTTTCACTAATACAAATCAGAACAAATTCCTTTCAGAAATTAGTGTTCTAATTCCCTTTTTTTTAAATCATCCAGGCTTCTAGCACTTAGTATTTTATTTGGCTCTCTGTTTAGTACTCTGGTCTATCTCACACACAAGAGCTGGAGCTGACACCTTGGTCCAGTCTCACATTTTCCAGACGGATAGGAAATGAAAATGCCACAGAGAATAAGTTCTTAGGAAAGAGAATCTCCCAGAGAATAAGTGCACTCCAAAAGGCATCCTAGCCACATGTAAGGCCATGTTTGGTGTTTGTCTCTGGTTGTGTTGAATCAGGGGAAATTAAAATGGGAGAATCCAAGAGCTTGAAAAGATGCACCAAGAACCTGCTAGAAAATAGTACTTAATGGTTCTCATTATGGTCTGTTGTGGAGGTGCAAACTGAGCATTGATTCCCACTCTTTCTCTGCATGGTAAAGTGGTATAAAAATACTCAAAATACCTTTCTGCCCTGTACAGTAGCTTTGCTTTGAATTTCTTTACACATTATCTTAAATGTTGTTGTTTAAACAAGATCCAACCCAGTTTTGTGGGTAGGTGGATCATTTCAAAGGGAATGTTGCTCAGTTTCTAATGTAAATGGGATGGGGTGTGGGAGGGGGGAGGTATGAGTGTGCAGATCTCTCCAGACCCATATTTAAGAACTTTGGGGCAAATTAAAGTCTAGGAGAGGATTTTTGGACAATAGAGTTGTATATAGAGCCCTGTGTAAATAAAGGAAGATCTAGTGGATTCTTACTCATCTCTAGCTGTATAGATGCACACAATTTAT
The DNA here is from genome assembly GCF_003597395.2 of Chelonoidis abingdonii. NCBI lineage: Eukaryota > Metazoa > Chordata > Testudines > Testudinidae > Chelonoidis > Chelonoidis abingdonii. The sequence continues at coordinate 55,665,647 of NC_133775.1, read as the reverse complement.
ATTGAATTAAAATAGGTTATGAATAGTACCCACATCTACTAACCTGACTTCACTTATGTTTATCCCTTTGGGGAGACAAGGTGGGTGAGGTGATATCTTGTATTGCATCAACTTCTAGAGTGAGAGAGACTAGCTTTGGTGCTTACCCAGAGCTCTTCTTCAGGTCCTTTTGGGAATATTATGGGCCTTTTCTCTAGAGTAGTAGCAGGAACTTGCTCAGTTTCATTAATCCCTCAATGAGATGTTTAGCTACAATGGTGTGTAATCAGCCCTTAAAAATTCCAGGGCTTCCTAACTAACATGACCTTGTCCCCTCACTTCCCTACTCCCACCAAACTGAGTGTGCTTCAATATATCACATATCAGGCTCACCTATCCTGCTCCTACTAGCAAGCAGGACATTTCAGCACCTTCCCTGCGGACAGCGCCCAGCCCTTAGCATTGATCTCTCACCTACCCCTGGCACTTCTCTCCTACTGGCACCAAACAATAGCTGCTGACGCTTTTCTGACACCAGCTAGCAAGCAGTGAACCCACTCTAGGCACGGTGCTCCTAGACCCACAGCAGCAAAGCCTCCTCCCTTCATGCTGCCAGCTGATCCCACACAACCAGGGAAACCCACTCCCAGCCTAGTGCCACCAGCTCTGAGCCAGGCAGGGCCCCTCTCCCTTCCTACTGCCACCTGATCCCAGCCATTCATATAACCCACCCACTCTCCACAGGCACCAAAGCTCAAACAGCTGCCTCTTCTCTCGAGGCCCCTGTTCAGTCTAGCAAACACCCATCTGCCTTTGAACACACCCCCATCCACCCCACTCACCCCAAATCCTGCGCCGCCATGAAATCTTCATCCGATTGACAGAGCCTCTAAAGAATCAACCAATGCCACATCTCCTCCTGCCCACTCCCACCCCCGGGGAGTTCCACACACACACGCCAGATTGATCCCCCTGCCCATCCCACTAACAACAGATTCCTGTCCCCAAAGCCCCTGCAGTTCCCAGCCTCAGCCTAGGCAGAGCCCCTGGCACTGATGGCCCCTTGCCTGAGCGGATGCCTGACAACGAGCCATTGCACCTCCATCCTGCCCTGGGCTCTCTCTCTCACCAGTGACCCCTGCCATGGTCCTAGCCCTGCCAAGCCAGCCACGCAGGGCAGCCCTGCTCACTAGGTGCTCAGGTAGGGTGAGTAGGTGTCTGGATATTAGGGGCTTTGTCTTGTATAGGCAACTATCTCCCCTGAAAGTGTGTCCTCATTTTTCACCCCTGCTACCTGGCCACCTTAGCCCCAGGCCCAGGGCTGGTGCAATCCAGCTTCCCTGCGCCCCGGGCATGGGGCCTCCCAGCAGAACAGGCCGGCTCCGATGCAGCCAGCATCCTCCCTGATGGCCCGGCGCCAGCAAATTCAATCGCACTGAAAAATACAGGGGCCGGGAGGGGGGGGGACTCACCGAACATCTGGATGTGGCCCTTGGTGATGGGGTTGAAGCTGCCGCAGGACAGCAGAATAACGTGGGTCTTGGTGGTTTCGGTCATGGTGCTGCCTTTCTGCCAGCTCGCTCCAGCCTCTTTTTGTGTCTCGATGTGTCTGCAGAGGGAGGAGGGAGGCGAGGCGCAGCCGGCGCTGTGGGCTCCAAGGAGCCGAGCCAGACGCAAGCAGCATCTCTCCCCTCCTCCCTTAACGCTTTCAGAGCCAGAGAGGGGCTGCTGGAGACAGACAGACAGACACAGGGGCTGCTGGAGACACACACACACACGGCCTGCTGGAGACAGACAGACGCACACCCTGGAGAGGGGCTGTTGGTGCCTGGAGATATACTTACTCACACATCCACACCAGACAGGGGATGCTAGCACCTGGGTCACATTCACATACACACCAGAGAGGGGCAGCTGGAGACTGGGTCACACCCCAAATTAGCTGTCGCACCAGGATCTTTCTGGAGCCAGCCAAATTAAAATGCCTGATTAGAGAACAAGTCTAGCCACTCCTACTGCCCCCAGACTCTGGAACCTGGCACACCCCAGTGCATCAGCACCACAAAATTCAGGCCCCAGCACATGACACCTGCCAGAACGATACAATTTTTGCCCTTACCACCCAAGGAGCATGGTATGAGCACAAACTAAGTGTAGCTGATCCTGCTGCACTAAAATATTCCAAACCATGATGTAGCCCAGAGCATTAATGCCACAAACAACCCAACAAACTACATATCTGGCAGCTGGATCTTAAAAATGTTTGGCCTCAGACCCCAGTATGTACAGACTAAATAGAAAACAGGGTCTAGCCCCTCCTACTTTGCTAGGAAAATATGGATCTTGATGCAGCCTGGCCCATAGCCCTGGAAAAACGCACATCTATTACCTGGCAAGATCCAGTGGTTGGAAGCTGAAGCTAGTCAAATTCATACTGACAATCAAGCATAACTGTTTAACCATAGGAACAATTTACCAAGGGTTGTGGTGGATTCTCTATCACTGGTAATTTTAAAATCATGATTAGCTTGTTTTGGGAAAGATGTGCTCTAGTTTAAAAGGAGCTGTTCTGGGCAGGGTCTGTGGCCTGTGTTACAAGGGAGTCAGACTAGTCACTAGATGATCAAAATGGGCTCCTTATGGTTTCGGAATCTGAGTCAATGGATCCTGCCAAATTTTACTTCAAACTCTCCTGTCTAAAGGGGGGTGGGGTGGGGAGGGGACTATAGGAGTTCCCAGTGAACCAACCCTCCCCCCCCTCCTGCTGCCCTGACTTCTATTGCACACTGGCACAGCAGCACCACAATAATATTTATTTTATTTATTTGTATTACAGCAGCACCTAGGGGCTCAGCTGAGAGCAGGGCTTCATTGTAATAGACAATCCAGACATGCTCACACCCCACTACCTCCCCAGAGAAGGGCTGCTGGAGACTGGATTTCCCCCCTCATATACACACACCTGGGAGGGGTTCTGGAAGACAGGCTTCCCCTCCCCCCCAACACCACACAGCTAGCAGGAGCTGTTGGAGATGGATCCCCACATGTATACACCAAGAGGGGGCTAATGGACACTGAATTTCATACACACTCATGTAGCTAGGAGGGCCTGCTGGAGTCGGGGTTACACACAGAACAAAAGGGGTTCTGGAGACTGGATCTCCTCTCCCACCCACCCCCGGGACTGGATTACATTTATACACTCACACCAGGGTGGGCTACAGTAGACTGGATTCAAACACTCACAAATGCTCTCCCCCGCCCTCCCAGCTCAAGAGTATCTCTACCCCTTGAATTCCTCCTAACACCAGGGAGATTCTGTCTGTTGCAAGCAGCTTCCTTCCTCACACAGAGTAATTCTGCATGCAGCTTTCTCTTTCTTGCCCTTCCTCTAACAAAAACATAGATTTCTTTGTGTGTTTTAAGTGGATAGGAAAGCTGTCAAAGTGGAAATAAATTAACGTGCTGGCCAGGTACAAGCTGGGGCGATAATTCCATGGACCAATACCTAGAATGCTAGTCTCCAAAACACAGATAAGGAAGATACAGGACAACAAATTAACGAACTGGTCCCAACTGGAGGGGCTGGAGCTTAGGTGATCTATAAAGTGCCTCCTAACTTGAAAGCAACCATCCTATAAATAGCAGTGATTTGGGAACTGTATTTTGGGCAGCAACTGCATAAGACGAACTGAACACATTGCAAGAACCAGCTTCCCAGATGGATAGGTGATGTATTAATTCTTTCTTTCCTGTATCATACTGTTTTGTTGATGCATTGGCTGAGCTTGGTTATTGTCTATTTGGTCTCTTGAGCATTTTTCATATTGAACCACAAATGTAGTCAGAATCAATCAGCTCTACATTTTTTTAAAGCAATGATGTATTTTAAATGAAATACAAGTTCAGAGGAACCTAAGCCTTCCCTTCAGACCAGCGGGCTAGCGGGACCGAGCTAGAGCTAGATCTCAGAGGCTTCTGCCTTGAAATAACCCCAGCCAGCTAGAGATGCTGAGCCAGTGACCCCAGCAGGGCACCTGCCTTGATGTCACTTAGCAAACTAGAGATATTGAGTCTGTGAAGTCACAGAGGTCCATCTTTTGCCATTAGACTAGCAAAAATCAAGGTACAGAGCCAGTAACCTTCAGCCTTCACATCAGCCTGGCATGCTAAAATTGCTGAGCTAGTGACCTCAACCTGGACCAAGAACTTTGACATCAGACCAGGAAGCTAGAGATACAGAGCAGGGATTGGAATAAAGGGACTTGTTTGGCTGGCTTGAGGGCACAGACCCCTTCCTGATATGTTTATTCTGTGGTCCCCACTATTTTCCTCCTGCCATAGCCCACTACAAGAGGTGCAGCAATGTCACTTCAGCACTACAGCTAGCTGAAAAAAGGGAAATATATTTTGTGAAAAGATTCAAAAGAAATGAAATTTTGTTGTCACTAGGGTGTTATGTAATGGTGAGTGGAGGGAAGTGTCTGCCAAACAGTCTCTCTACAATGGAGTGGTCCAGACTCTAAATAAATTGGGGACCCCTTGGCTTACACTCCAAGTTAGGGGAAAGTTACTTTAGGAAATCTTTCAGAGCACTGCAATTTTATAGGGGTGCTTTTTTCTGTGTCATTCTGCCTTTAAAAACAAGTGTTTTCGTGGCCATGTACCTGCACTGGGGTGATAGACAAGGGAGGTGGGGGAATTCCCATCATTGGAGGTTTTCAAGAACAGGTTGGACAAACGACTACCACGGATGGCCTAGGTTTATTTGGTCCGGACTCGGCACAGGGGGGTGGACTTGATGACCTTTTGAGGTCCCTTCCCACCCTACGTTTCTGTGAAAATGAGAATACATTTTTAAACCTCTAGCTTTTGCTATACATAAAATGGTCATGATTTTTAAGGTCTGCCTTTTCTGAAACTACCAGTTGTTGCTAATTGCTAAATATGTTTTCTGTCACTGGGAGGGGAGACTTCCCTGCTCTACAATGGATCCAGTCTTGTGTTTCTAGCTTTAATGGTTCACGGGGTGTGTGATGGGGGTCCACCCCCTACAAGACTGGAAGGGGTTAAGATGGCCAGGCAGGCCAATTAACTCCACAGGCAGTACCTGGAGGAGCAGCCAGGGAGCAGGGAATTGATTGGGAGCAGGCTCAGCTGGACAGGAACAGGGGGGACTCCCATAAAGCCAGGGAGCAGACAGCAGAAGGGGGCTGCAGGAAAGTAGGCTGCAGCCACTCCCTGGGAGAAAAGAGGTGCATTAGGGGTTAGAGCAGAGGTGGGCAAACTACAGCCCGTGGGCCACATCCGTCCCTTGGGACCCTCCTGCCTGGTCCCTGAGTTCCTGGCCTGGGAGGCTTGCCCCCGGCCCCTCCTCTGCTGTTCCCCCTCCCCTGCAGCCTCAGCTCGCTCCGACCCCAGCTCAATGCTCTGGGGGTTGGGGCTGCAAGCTCTGGCCAGGCAACGCAGCTGCAGAGTGCCTGACCCAGTGCTCTGAGCTCCATGGTGGCATGGCTGGCTCCAGCCGGGTGGCATGGCTGCCTATCCTGGTGCTCTGGGCAGTATGACTGCAGTGCCGCCAGCCACCAGTGCTCCAGGCAGCGCAATAAGGGGGCAGGGGAGTTTAGGCTGGTGGTCAGGGGGCGAGAGTGTGGATGGGGGTCTGATGAGGGTGAGAAACAGGGTGGTTGAATGGGGGCAGGGGTCCCGGAGGGGCCATCAGGGGGCAAGAAGGGGGCAGGACCACACCTGGCTGTTTGGGGAGGCCCAGCCTCCCCTAACCAGCCCTCCATACAATTTTGGAAATCTGATATGCCCCTCAGGCAAAAAAGTTTGCCCACCCCTGGGCTAGAGGATAGTCCACAGTACTTTCTGAGAGGAAGGAGTTGAGGCTGGCGAACCCAGAGAGGGGGATATGAGAAAGGTGCAAAAAGCAGTAAGGCAAGACAGTGCAGGCCTTGGCCTGGGACATGTGTGCAGGAAAGACTTTTTTGCATCTGTGACGAACTGGGAATGGTCTTAATGTGTTCTTTGAATGCTGAGTGAGGACTGTTGGCCTGGGAAGGTTGCAGGGGAGTTTTGTCTGCGTTAGGGATGGAAGACTTTCCTTGAGGGGAGGATACCTGAGCACATAACATGAGAAACCCAGAAAGGGGGCTGGAGGCTAGGTGACACCTCTGCCAGGGAAACTGGACAAAGGATTGGGGAGGAGCCAGGGGGAGGCTGAGTGAGACAGCTGGAGGGAGTTTCAGGGAGAATGGAGGGGAGCCCAGATGGGACTCTGGTCTCCCAATGTGGCTCTGGCCTCCCTGACCCCCCAGATGGACCTAACTGAGGGGATCCTGTTGTCTGTACCTGCAAGGCCTGTCTTGGACTGTGTTCCTGTCACCTAAATAAACCTTCTGTATTACTGGCTGGCTGAGAGTCATGCTGAATTGCAGGAAGCCTTGACTCCCCCACACTCTGTGACACCATCAGCCTGGAAAGGGGAATAAGTATGTTGATCCAGCTGGAGGGCCAAGTCTTGAAGAGGAGACTGTGTGTTCCTGGAGTGTGAGGGGTCCACAGGATGAGAGGACAATGGCAGAAAGACCACCTGAGGAGGTACAACACCTAGCCAGAGCCAGGAGGGTCATTTTTAAGTGAGTAGACACCATCACAAGGTGTCAGACCTTAAAAATGTGATGGGGCCTAGACCTTCCTGGACTTCAGAGCAATGGGCAGGGGGGAATTGTGCTTTCCCTGGGAAAGGAGGAATCAGTTCTCTAAAAGGTTGAATTTTTTATTTTGTTGATCAGAGAGTGGCTACTTGAGGCTGCTCAGAGGCTTGGAATGTTAGTAGTCCTGGTGGAGACGGATTTGTGGGCAGAGTGTAGATGATCTGGCCAAAAGCGCAAAATAAGGCCCTGATCCTTCAAGCTGCTGTGTGCATGGAGCAGCTTGTGGGATCGGGGCCTAAATATACTTTAGCAAGTGGTTGCAGAAATATGATTGTCGTGTGTGTGTGTGTGTGTGTATATATATATATATATATATATATATATATAAAGTGATGGGATCATACACAGATATGAAGGAGGGGGGAATCTAGAGCATTACATCCATCAATAGAAAAGAGTCACAAACTTCAGATTCTAAACTGCAAGGAGAAACTGCTGCTCACAGGACTACAGGCTGAGATTATGGAGACACATCGGTCACTCTTTCTAATTTATCCAATTTTCAGCCTAAAATAATCCAGCTGATCAAAAGTATATAAAAGTGTCACAAACTCTCCTGCGGACTGAGCCTACAGAATTCTTGCACAATGACATCAATGGATTATACTCTGGAATTCAGTACTTTGAAGATTAAGATGCCTTGACTAGTCCATCTTTTCTCAGCAGAGCAGAAGATTTTAAAGTCTGCTCTCTAGCAAATATTGAGGACAGGAGAAATTTGAACAATCAAATTGAACTTTCATTCTTCTCTTGTCTCTCTGACTGCAGCCCAAGGCTCAGACACATGCCAAATCTAATATAGAAGATCCATGAGATGCACTTAGTGAAGTCTGTGCCATGTTCTTAGGGGTCAGACAGTGTCATTAGTTATAAGCACTGATGAGCAAATGATGCACTGCATTTAAAATATTTAGTTAATATAATCCTTTGTGCGCTGGGGCACTGCTAGGTTTGGGGCTTTTTCAAAACTGATTCAATAACACATTGATTTTTGTTCCTTTTAAAATTTTCAGTTAATTTTCCATCCTGACAGCATTGGAGATTGAGGTGTCTATTGGATAAAACATTTGGATGGCAGCCCAGGGGACTTGGGTTCTCATTCCAGTTCCTTCATCATTAATCTGCGGTGTGACTTTGAGTAAGTCAGTTTCTACATCTGTAAAATGGGGATAATTGTTCTTATTTCCCTTGGAATGTGCTTAGATATCTATATCGATGGCAAATATTTTTATTTATGAGAAGCTCAGGCAGTGCAGTCTTTGCACTACATTGTCTCACTGTCAGGCATCAGCTCTTCTCTGGAGGCATTGCTTCTAGGTAAAGGATTAGTTCAGCCTCCATTGTCCTTTCAGCCTTCACTTCTTTGTTAACGCAGCCAGTAATGGTGCTAAAGAGCTGTGATGGTGGCTTTTATGATGTGGTCACCTGCACACAAGGAAATGGCCAAAGTTCATCGAATCATTTCACATAAGTTTCTGGGTAGCTATCAGATGGTAACACCTTTCAGACACTACCATATTGGCTCAGATTTAAACTGCTAATAGAGATAAAATCTTCACTTCTTATTTGCAGTCCTTTGAGCCATCCAGTTACTCCTCAGTAGAAAGGGAGAAGAAACTGAGAAGGAAGATGCTTTCCTTACTTTCATAGGGGCTCCAGCATTATTCCCCAAATTGTGACCTGTTTCAGAAACTAGATAGTCCCTTTCTTTCTTCTACCCTTTCTCTATCTAAATTATTATACTGGTTCCCATCACCACAGTGTCTGAATCCTACAGGTATGGAGAAGAGACAATTGTTTGAAGTTACTGATTTAAGGATGACGATCACATAAAGGAAGAGCAGTGTGAGGCATTCAGAAGTCCATTGCATGAGCAAGTAGGGACTTTGGAGTCTATACAAAGAGCTGCAGTTTACACAGCAAAAGCCTGACAGCCCAGAAAAGGGGGTGAAGGTGAATCAAGTCAGTTTCCTTTTCACAAAGCGCTTGACCAAAGTGTCACTGATGTTGAGGGTGCCGAGTTGTGGGTAAATCTGACATCCTGGATTGGGTGTATCCGACCCTTGGATGAGTGCACAATGGTGGAGAAGGGTGCAAAAAGCCTCTCCCTTTGCAAGGGCCAGCCCCAGTTGCAGTTCCTGCGCTCTCCTGAGCACAGAGACTGCTCTGGCATACCACCACTTGACTCAGAAGCCTTGTCAAAGAGGGAAGAGAGCAGGCGGGATCATGACCCCACTCTCCTCCTACACCTCCAACAAATCCAGCCAACTGTGCATGGGATGGAGCACGGTCCCTGCGAGACCTGATCCACGCTGTGTTCCTGAGGTATAATAGCTCCCAGTGCAGCCCTTCCCCAGCATCAGCACAGGGCTATGGCTAAAAGCCACAGCAGAACCTTAGCAAGTGACACCAAAGGATTAAAAGAATCATTTGCAAGATGAGGCTCAGGAAGCTGCGAGGAACTAAATAATGATGCAGTGATCTTGGGGTGGTTTATGATTGTCTAACTGCCAGAGTTAATGGACAGGATATACTGTTATTCAGTGAGTGCAGGATAATGAGTTTCTAGAAGCAAATGACTTAAAAAGTGGGAATAGCAGCTGAATGAGAAAAAGGTGGAGTCAGGATAGGGGAAAGGGAAAATAAGAAAAACTTTTAAACCTTCCATCTAGCCTGAAAATGCAGTGCTAATAAGATGCTGGACTGGACTGCTAGAGAAATGTGACATCTAAGAGAAGAGATGCTTTAATCATTGTACAGGGCACTTGTTAGACGTCTTCTATTGTACTCTATCAAGTAACATAGCTTAGAAAATATGGCTACTGTTAAGGATTACCAACAAGCTCTCACTTTAAATTCTAAGGGGTTTCCTGGTCCTGCTTGCAAGCCAGGGGGTTCTGAAGGAAACATCTGAGCTGGGTCCTCTGCAACAAGTCTGGAAAGAACCAGTTTAAAGCAAGGTGGGGTGAGTTGTGCTTTTCTACCTTAGGGAGCAGTCTGTTTTCTCTCTCTCTGTTTTTGATTCTTGTGTATCAGGGTTCTGGATTGTAACAAATAAAGTAGTTTTGAGTTGCAACCTTCCACCAAGCATATTTTAGGATTTTTATCTAACTTCTCTGTCTGTGTGCTGTGAACATAAAGGGAATTTTCTTGAAAATTCCTGCACTAGCTACATTTGAAGTAAACAGGTTGAATTTCAGGAAAGTAAATATTATTAAAATAATTTTGGGTCTAATCATGTACTAGTCATTTCAAATGGATGTTTTGGGCCCAATTCTAAATCCCGCATTCATGATAGTAGGAATTTTTTTGATATTGACTTCAATAAGAATAGGGTTGGACCATAACCAAGCATAGGAGAATTAGACCCCCCCCACTGTGGTTCAGGGCCAGCATAATGGCTCCTATGCCACCCCTCCACTCTCAGTAGCTATTCTAGAAGAAAGCGTAGCTGGCGAAAATGGGGTGTGGCTGAGATTACCAGGATCCCCAGTGAGCCCTGACTGGCATAGCAGCCCCTTGGAAATGTTTGCAACTTGTGCAAGTTTAAGCAGCCCTCCAACTACTCTTAATTTACACTGGAGATTTGCCCAGCATGCAGTCAATCCTGGATCAGGGCAGTTTTAATGTGGCCTCCATAGTCTGTGCGTTCCTAGGCCACAGCTAGGATCTGGCCTATGATGTCCTTGACTATTCATTTTCCAGTGCCTGGGTTTTGGCAGAGGTGTGGCAGGTAAGTACATTGATGTCTTTTAGCAACCTTCCCTGGGTGTGTGAGATGAGGTGCTCATGGGTGTTGGAATAGTGCTGAAGAGGTAATACGGGGCAGTCAACACGTGCTATTCTCACAGTCATGCTGCAGAACAAAGGAGAAAAGGAGATGTTAAAGGAGAGGCTTTAGATGGATCTAAGAATGAGTGCATGGTGCATGCATTTTCCTGACTTAGAATCATCAGCTGTAATACGGAGCAGCATTTTGTGTTGCATCATCTATAAAGCAGTTTACAGCCCAGCCTGTCCTGTACCTTTCTTTCCTGTCCCTTTGTTGAATACTTGGACACCGTGGTCCAAATTCTCATCAGTTGACAAAAAACACAGTGCAACTCTCTAGGAGGCGGGGGGATAAAAAGGTAGCTTGAGCCATGTCCCTGTGGTGCTGAGGTCCCACCCTGGTGCTGAGGTCACCTCTAACATGCATTGCTGCCAATGGCTGTAACTGGCATCACCAGGGCACAAGGAAACCTTCCACTTTCTTTTTCCTGTCACCTTGCGCTCTACATTGGCAGCCAGGTCTGTGCCACTGGATGATGATTCTCCCACAGCCAGCTATTATTAATATTTGCGTTACAGTAGTGTCTAGAGACCCTCTATTGACAGTCCCAGTCCCATTGTGCTAAGCACCATGCACACTCATAGTAAGAAAAACACCTCTGCCCTGAAGAGCTCACAGGCTAAATAGGCAAGACAGATAGGGTGGGTAGGAGAAAGGAAAGATTATTATCCCCATTTTATAGATGAGGAAATGGGGCATAGAAAGATGGCGTGAGCTGCCCAAGATTACACAAGAAGTATGGCCACACTGGGAAATGAGCACAGATCTTGTAAATCCTCAAACCCCAGCTCCCCTCTCCTAGTGAATTATCCCCTCCATGCTTTAGGGCTTTGGATCAAACCGTGACTGACTCAGTTCATAGCTTCAGAATAAACCTTAAAACTGAATTCACAGAGCAGTTTGGCTTTGTATAGAATAATCTAATTCTGTGCCCATGATTCACAGCCAAGGTATGTATGTGGGGATGTGTTCTGATTTCTTCCTTCCCTTTCCAGTGAGACAGTATGAGAATGTCAGACAATGCAAGGGTGGGGGATGCCCAAGAAGAAAGCAGGAGAGACAAGAATGAGAGCGGGGGAGTGTGTGTGAGAGAGAGAGCCAACTTGCTATTCACAAGTCTGTCTCACTTTCACATTGTCAACTCAATTGTGCTGGGTGGGGGGAGGAGGGAAGACCTTTCCCCTTAAGACATTTAAATGGAGAGATATTTATTAGCTCTCTACACCAAGGAATCCAATAAGAGATTTCTGCTGTTTACAGAACCCTAGCAACCAGCTCTCCTCCCCTAGTGAATTTTGCAATGCAACATTTCAAAGTTTAAAAACCTCTGACACTTGTACATCCTTAAAAATGAAGGAGCCACTTGCTCTGGGAGACATCTAGAATGATACCGACTGGTTCCAACAAGATAGGGAGTAGGAGCAGGTTCTGCGTTTACACTGTTTTTTTGAGCTGTGTTGTTAATACACCAAACAAAGCCAAGGCCTATAAATCCAGTCCATGGAGAATAAGGCGCTGGCCTGCAAAAACATAACTGTTTAAGATGTCCGATTTAATGAGTATGAGTGTAACAAGATTCAACAATTGCTAAAGGAGTAGCCATGTGTCAGAGAAACCTGAGGACCACATCAAGCAAATATCAGAGAGTAACTTGGACAGGTTTTGGTCTCTGCTATTGCCCCGTTACACTCCTTCAGTAGTCATAAAGCAGGAAGAAAGGCCCCTCAGGGAATTGTCTAGAGCAGAGGCAGTGTAGGGCTGGCAAAATGTATCCCCATGCTGCCACCTTGCATTCCCCATCATAAGGGTGTCCCGGGGCAGAAGGGGACATCTGAGAGTCCTGGATGGGAGGAGGGTGAGCATCTTCCTCCCCAAGGCTGCACTGTGGGTACAGTGCAGAATCTGGCCGATTTTTCCCATTCTCCTCAGTCCAGATGAGTTCAGAATGTTTTCCATCATTGAATGAAAAGAGTTGTTGCTATTTCTGTTTACAATACATCATTTAAAGTAGCTCTCAGTACGCATACATTTGCAAATCTATGCACCCTATGTAAACAGAGCACAGGCCTCTTTTGAAATGATGGGTCTAAATTAGCTCTTACTACTCAAGAAAGAGATCTTGGCGTCATTGTGGAAAGTTCTCTGAAAACATTTGCTCAACGTGCAGCAGCAGTCAAAAAAGTGAACAGAATGTTTGGAATCATTAGGAAAGGGATAGATAATAAGACAAACTATCATAATGCCACCATATAAACCCATGGTATGCCCACACCTTGAATACTGCATGCAGTTCTGCTCACCCCATTTAAAAAAAAATTAAATTAGAATTGGAAAAGGTACAGATAGGGTGAACAGACAGCAAATGTGAAAAATCAGGACAGGGGTTGAGAGTAATAGGAGCCTATATAAGAAAAAGACCCAAAAATCAGGACTGTCCCTATAAAATCAGGACATCTGGTCACCATAGGTACAGAGGAGGGCAACAAAATGATTAGGGGTATGGAATAGCTCCATATGAGGCAAGATTAAAAAGACTGGCAGTCAACCAGTCTGTGCAGTCCTTTTGTACCTCTTTTGCTGTCAGCTTTGGAACTTAACTAGCTTGAGCAATTTTGTATTGTCTTCAATTTTGCCCACTCAATTGTTTACCTCCCTTTTCCCAGATCATTTATACATAATGATACTTTTAAATCGCAGCAATACTGTTCACTTGTTACAAGCACAGCTCATAATGAGCAAACAGTTACTTACAAGCAACATTTCCTCTGGAACATTCCCTACCATGATATTGTCACTCAGAAACAGCACATAGCTGCACATATGAGCAACTTTGTGAGTTGTGATGTAAGCAGTCAGAGCTGGATATTGGATGTGGGGCATGGAGGTGTTTGCCTCGCAAAGGCATCTTTCACTCGCCGTTCTGCTGGCCCTCCAGTCAAGCTCCAGGCACTACAGCCCCATCCACATTGCCTCTGCTGACAGAACCTATGTGGAGACCCTGTGTAGGAGAGTTCGGGGGAGGTCCTGGAAGAGAAAAGATTTTTCTGGGGTCGGAAAGCTGGGGTAGGCGGAGCAGCAGAGTGCAGGCTGGAAGGTTCTCCTCCTTCGTCAGTGTCTGCGTGCAGGCAGTGGGGGTGGGGTAGGCTATTTTTGCAGTGGGTGAGTATCAAGGGACTCTCCGTGCACTGAGCAGGGCTGTCCCCTCTTCTTGGTTGCCAGCGGTGGAGTGTGGATGACTGTTTTTTCAACTGAGGGGTGAGGTCAGGGGATCCCCCCATCAGGGCACTGACCTGTCCCCTTCCTTTCTGTCTCCATCTTCGTGGTAGGAGCCCGCCCACTCCAGGGGCGGCTCAGGATTTGAAGGCACACGTGCAGGAGTCTTCCGAAGCCGTGGGACCAGTGAACTCCACGAGGTCCAGGCACAGGTGAACCACGGATCCAGTGGAGCCCTCCGCAGGCAAACTGCGGAGCAGCCTGCCTTCCGCCCTCTGGGCTTGCTTGCAAGCACCCCATGCTGCGACGCCAAGCACGTGCTGGTTGCTGGGCCTGGAGCCGCCAGCCCCTCCATTGCAGGACACTATCAGTGACGCGCCCAGCCATCCATCCCTTGTCGAGTGGAGGTGAAAGCTGCCAGCAGGAGCATCCTCAAGCACTTCCTGTGGCAGCTGGGCTTTGCTCAGGCATTTTGTCAGACTGGGCGGATACCCTGCCCCACCTCAGGGGTTCCATTCCTCCCAACTTGGGTTCCCTATCCCTGCCCACCCTTCTGAAATGCCCTTGAAAAGTACTTCATATACCTTTGATCAGACAACACTTCCTGTAAAGCAGCAGCTTCTTAGGAGCAACACAGCAAAGAGGCATTGTATGTTGCTCAATAATGAGTGGGAGTTGTGTGTGTGTGTGTATTAACATATATATAAGGTTCTAAGGGAATGTTATACTCAAGAGAAAACCTTATGCACTGAGTCCAGACCAGTCAATTTACTTGGTTTGTGAGCTTGAAATGCAGGGCCTAAAGTAGCAGCATGGATTTCAGGCCCAGGCTGGAGCCAGGCTCCCAAGATCTGCCCCTTCCTTTGGTGGGTCTAGCTATTCCAATTGTTAGCACTGCTACTTTTAGCCTTGCAGCCAGAGGGCCTCATTCATGACTTAGGAGCTGAATATAGCTCTCCCGCCAGTTTTGTATCATAGAACGTCAGGGTTAGAAGGACCTCAGGAAATCATCTAGCCAACAGGAAACCAAATCTAGACATATTTTGCCGCTAAGATGCGCTATCAAGGATTGAACTCAGATGCCTGGGTTATTAGAACAAGGCTCAAACCACTGAGCTTGCCCTACTCCCTACTCCCAATCATTCTGGGCTTAGGTGGCTGGTAGGCACATGAACGTGCTAGCAGAGGAAATAGGTGCCTAGGGAACTTTTACTCTGAAAATTTGGTCCAAGTGAGTGAATTAGGCACCTACTCAGAGTTGTCCCCTTTCTGTTAATAATAGTGATTCAGGCAATTAATTCCTTTTTTGCTGATTATTTCTCATGCTGCTTGAAAAATTACATTTCATAGTCTTATTGTAACTAATTTCCTCAAAGAGAACATTGCAGCTTCATCAAGATAAGTACCCCATTGCCACCCATTTCCATTCTTATAAAGAATAGCAGTGCCTAAATGCTACATAAAATAGAATTAGACTAGCTGGTATAAACGGGGGTGCGCCATTGAAGTAATTGGGCTGTGTTGATTTAAGTAAGCTGAGGATCTGATCAATGTAGATTAGACCATTTAATGCATAATACCTGTCTTTTGAACATAAGTGCAAATCTTCACTTCCGCTCACTAGAAACAGCATGTGCAAGATAATGAAGTGTGGAGCCACAAAGATATTTAGGCCCTATTCCAGTGAAATATCTTTGTGGATTTGGGCCTTCTGTAGTCTCCTCGCGTGTTCGTAAAACTTTAAACTACTCATCATCGCTTCTTTAAAAGCAACTCCTGAAACATGTTTGCTCAGTGGACGTGAGATTCTGCTCTATAAGCTGTAGGTTTCATTGACCTCCTTGTCAGATCCTAGGGGAGTTTGTTGTTACCTAGTCCTGTGATACCTTTTGTAAAAACCTTGGGGTATAATACTGATAGATTGAAATGTCTATAGCTGAAACATCCGGGGCAATAAAACAAATAATGGGGTTGTTAGGCTTGTTATGAATATAAAGGCATGTTTTTACTAGTGTGAGGCTCGTGTGATAATTTATGTTAAGATTGTATTTAGTGAACCATACAAGGCCCAGGACATACTGGCTGTGAATTACGCCTTCTCATTTGTGAAGCAAACAGTTGACCAGAAGGGCAAGTAACACAAGCTTGCAAAAGTATCTTGAAATAGGGCACAATCTGGGGCTTTGCAATAATAGTTAATTGGCAGTTACATACATCTCACATGTTGATTTATTTAAAAATTGACTGATGCAACGTGTTTAGTGATCAGAAGTAAAATGTGGAGACTATGGAAAATGACCAGGTATGAGCCTTATTAACGGTCCAAACATGGGCAAATATAGTATTAGATGTCCAGTAGCTACATAAACAAGAGTATAAAGTTTCTAACCAGACCGTCTAAATTTGGAATTGTCGGGTCCTGAAATGATATTAAATAGTTTGGGACCTGCCTCACCGATGCAATCACTGACCGCATTCTTACTTGTTTCCATAAGCCCTTAGGAGTAATTAAGCTATCCAAATCAGGCGTCTCTCTTGTAGCTTTAATTGTTTAGTTATCATCATGAGTGGCTTTGAATGTTAAGTAAACTGTACTTATTTTTGTCACGGTCTCATCAACCTCAGTCAGTCAATCAATCCGTCCAACAAGAATTCAAGTAGCCACCTCAGGGGAAAGGAGGCTGTGTTAAAAAATATATACTCTCTTACACACACTTGCAAAATAATTGATCGACTAATTATTAAATGAGCTGGGCCCTAACACAGATATTGGTGTATACTACTAAACACTTACCCCATCAATAGGAAACATATATGTCTACCTGTATCACAATCCTTTTGCAGTTTTTCCCATATACATATTGCATACTCTATACGTGTTCAAAAATCAGGAGTCCAAGACTCCCCACCCCCCCAAAAATGGAGATTTTAACCACTATTTTATTTACCATCTGTTTGAGCTTGCGTTCACGTACTAATTTTTATTAAATGAGAGCTCATATCACATTAACCCAGGAGCTTTGGCTTTAAGAAGAATGAACTCACCAGAATTAGCAGCATCTGCCTATAATTTTATTATTTTAGGCTGGTTTCAAGCCATATGTTACCCTACAGGGGGAGAAACCATGGACAAATTATGACTTTTCTGTGCTGCCATGCAATGTTGGCCTGGCTACACTACGCGTTTAAACTGATTTTAGGCAGGTGTCCACACGATTATGCTGTACAGCAGCGAGGCCTACACCCTACACCAGACACACCCCCACAAAGGCGACTAGATGAGCAGAGGCACGATTATCTAACCAGCTTGCATAGCTCGAAAATGGCCCCTATGAATCGCGTCTATCTGACCGTAGTAACCCCCTGCCTCGCAGCGACGAGACCAGGCGTAGCGTATAAATCGCGCAGTATAAAGGATGTAAGCCCTAGATGGAACACGAGAGTCACATGGAGAAGGGACGGGCGTATGGACCATACGGGCTTAGCCATGACTTACAAAAAATGGACAGGGAGGAGTGATCGTCGGGCGATACCTCTGGCACTTGAAAACAGCCCTGCGCGAGGCGCTAGCGACCGCTCTCGCGCGAAGGAATCAATCGTGATTCGCTGGTATGCCTGGCCGCAACAGGTACAGCCCACGTGCATCTTATTGAAGTAATCTTCTCCCATGAAGTGTTCGTATTACCCGAATATTGTGCTGCAAGAAGCAGCACGACCTGAAAACCATACACAGAGCTCATCGCACAGCGCTAAGACGCTAAGAACGGGCTACACGTAGTATGACCTTCAAAAGATCGAGGTCCCAGGGCACAATGGAGACCTGGCGAGCTGGCAGGAAGGAGCCCAGAGGTTTCCAAGGAATCTGGATCGCTATATATGGACTGAGTAGCGAGAGACAGGATTCCAGTGCTCACACCCGAGAAACCTCCGTCTTACGAATTGAAGACAAGAGATCCGAACCATGACTCTTGAATTTCCAGACATGATGGAGGGCGACAGCAGGGACTGGCAGTGGAAATGGCGCAGCCAGTGTAAACCACTATAAGCGAGGAGGAGACAAGACCGAGCGCAGATACAAAAATATGATGGACCACATGAGGTCAGCAAAAAATTGGCACGAGGTGCGCGGGAGGCGCGGGATACCAACATGCAGAGCCTCACGTACTATGGCGGATGGCTGGCATC